>NC_134403.1:174805001-175105001 GCF_038048845.1 Mixophyes fleayi | reverse complement strand
AAAGGCTGGCGCAGACTATAACTGACAGCTGTCAGACTGACACTTTTTACAACATGCTCCCTGATGGGATTCAGACTAGTAGTGTAAAAAATGGGGGGCGGGGGGGTTGACGTAGGTACCACAACGAGGATATAAACAGTCTCCATCAGCTGTATCCGTAACCGTGGTGAACAATATACTGTGACTTTAAAATGTTTACATCAAACTGAGCCAGAAAGACGAGTATTAGAAGTTTATATATGACGGAGTTCCAAAACGTTGTGTATGAATGGGTCAGAGAAGGGATGGGTACGCTTGTGTGTAGTTTACAATAATATTGTTCAAAAAAACAATACAGAGATAAGGGATTCAATAAATTTAGGTTACAATAGTGTTATAAACATAAAATGAAAAGGTGCTCTGAACCAAGGCAAGGCACCTTAAGAATAAAGCAAGCCTTGAAATATTGACCATGTACACCTTAGGATTTGTGATTTATATTTGTATATATATATCTATCATGCATTTGCAAATATGTGTAACAGAATTCTTTCAGTAAAGTGCTAGCCACACCTCCACATTAGGTTGGCCACACCCGCTTGGCAAATGTCACTCCCACTTAGATGGGGGGCGCCAGTGCCCTGTCTCGCCCAGGGCACAAAGCTGTCTAGTTACGGCACTGCATAAGCATTATGTCACACAATTAGACAGCAACCAAACACTTTGTCAATGCACTAGAAAATGGCAGTTATAATCTGATCATCTTGTCAGTTTAATCACAACTTTGCAGATTTTGCAAGTGCTTTTAGTTTAAAGTTAACTTAAAGGGGCCAGTAGGAAAGGAGGTCAGTCACATGATCACAGATATTGATAATAACCCCTTTGCCCAGTGTTATGTAGCATGACAATGTAGATGGTTAAAAGAGAGGCAGAGACAGCTACTTCCATTGACATAGACTACATTTGATTCCTCCATCAGTAATATTAGACCACCCTCTTTAGTGATTAATCCCAAGAGCTTGAGGGGTATGGAAGTTTGAGTTTTGATAAAGTGACAAAGATAGTACGGTCAACTGCTGTTTGACATAGGTATAATTTCCATTTTTTGCAGACAAATAATGAAAATATTAAATGAATCAATTAATCTACTTCAAGTTTGTTGATTTATATCTGTTTGAAAAAATGCTAGGTAGGGGTTTATATTTAAAAAATAACCTTAGGGATCTTCTTAAGTGAATTTCAAGCTGCCAGATATTGAACAAATGCCAGAAAGGTTTTATACCCCTTTCACACAGAGGCATGGACCCGGGAATTACTCAGGTCATTTGTCAGTGTGAATGAGGTTATCCCTGGGTTGGAGCCGGATACGCTGTGGTCTGAAAGGTATTCCCGGGTTATTTGATCCGGGTTCAGTTAAAAGAAACTCATTGGAGGGGCTCATCTTGAAAATTCAGGGCAGACATGGGTCCAGTGTGAAAGACGGTGATCCGGGATATACCAGTGGCGGATCCAGGGAGGGGCGATCGGGGCATTCACCTCCCCGAGCAGCAGAAAGCATACCTTTAAAATAGGTCCCAGCTGCCAATCAAAATGGGAGGGGGTGGTGCCAATCGTGAGCGGAAGGCGGGGCTAAACGCAGGCCAGCCAATCAGAGTAAAGGAGGGGATTGTTTATGCAAAATCTCCCTCCCCTAAACATAAAGTCTAGGTCCGTCCCTGGAATATACCCGGGACCAAAGTGCAGTGTGAATTGTTGCAACACGGGTTGAAACAGTGTTCATTATCTCGTGTCTGACCTGGGATTTTGTTGAGAAAGGAGTATTAGTTATAGTTCTTGTATTGCTGTCTGGTAGATGAGTTCAGGAGGTAAACTGTTATGTTTGCACTTGTAGTGCATTGAGCTGCCATGTATTGGAAGCAGGGGCAGGCTGGGCTGGGGGGCAGAGGGGCATCTGCACCCAGTCTGGTCTCATAGTGGGCTACCTTGGGCTGGGTCACTGGGCCACTTCTATTTTTTTTCTTTAAAATATTCTTAATAGGCTGCTGAGTTGGACATAGTCCATTTTCTGTGTGCAAGTTATGCATTTCTGTACTGTGCATACGTACTAAAAAAATATGCATATGTCCATATCTAGATTTTGGCTCATCTTACACTTATGACGTCTTATTGATTGAAACACTTTCATGATAACTGTCATTACACTGTTGTCATGACATTTCATTGCATTAATAAATTGTGCACAAATATGGTAATGTGGCTTTAGCATTTACTGCCTTGCACTGTCAAGACTGTACACTATCTGTATGCTATTTGTGGGACAAAAGTGTGTGGACTTGGACTCCTGACGCCTGGCACAAATGCCATTATTTTATAGCTGGATGCATTCGTGAGATGCATCCGACTGAACATGTACACTTAAATGCACTTTATCTTGTGTGCATCTTTCCCTGTATACCCTTGGGTGCAAATGCTACATAGTTGAAACCCATGTAAAGTCTAAAGGTTTGGCAAAGGCTGAATCATGTATAACTAAATAGTAAATTGGAATTCTGTATGCACTTAGAATTTTTTTTAAAAAATGTACAAATATATCTACATAAAGGACATATATCTTTACTGGATTTAATACCATAGCCCATCAATTTATTATTGGTGGCCTGATGTTTAAAAGCTAACTCTACCAAAATACAACTTTAATTTTGGATGAAATGAAATGAGATAAAATGAAAAACCAAATGTTACTTACCTGCGCTACAGTGATTTGACAGGGCCCCTGATGCATCTGACAGTCCAGAGCAGAAATCCATCACTCCTGCTCACAGACCTTTTCACACTAACACTGCGGTTTTTAAGGTCCCTCCCCCTTCCATTCACAAACCCGTACCAAATCTGTCTCCTTAGGAGACGGTATTTCCTGCTCAAGACCATTAGATGCATTGGGGGCATTCTCCAACTGAATGTGAAACTGAATTTATGTATATTGTTTTAACTTACTTACACCTAAAAATTGATGCTTAGTTTTGTGTGGAAAAACCTTTGATGAGCATGAAATACTACTTTCCCATTTCTATTTAAATTCAAAGTTTATCAGTCATTGGTGGTCATCACACACATACACTCTGTTGCTGTCTTCAATCTATCTGCAAAAAATCTCTTGTACATTTACTGGGCGTCAGGCACAGCTTGAGACTTCCCTCCCTCCCCGCTCACAAGTGGTAAGCTGTGGTCACTTAAGGAATTAGTAATTCATTTAAGTGACACCGTTGGTAAATGGCTTCTTATTCCAGTCATTGTGCTAGAAGGAAGCCTGCTCCGACAATATATAAAATAATCCTTGCCTGTAGCTTGCTTATATATGCTGTGTATTTGTGTGTTAATAAACTACCTGTAACAATTGCAAGAGACTTTACCAAGATATATAGTAGGTACTCATTATTGTAGTTGGCGCCTTTGTCTGGACAAAGGATCTTGAGCCTGAAACAGGAACACCATTGATATACTGTATGTATGTGGAGCAGAGCATGGTTTTGTCTCTTTAAATAAAAGAATGAATAAAAAATACAAAAATAAATAAAATTCAGCATCCTCAGTCTTTCCCTACTGCCACTCTTGTGCTTGTCTTTAATGAGCAGCTCCAAATGACAGCTTTAATCACTGCCTCTGGCCACTGAGAGAGACCGTTAATGATAGAAAAGAACAGAGAGCCATTTGCATCAATCAGCTCTAAATCACTTTTTATGATAATGCATCGGAGCGGAGAACAAAGTCTCTGATGTCTCCTGCATGATGATGTACCACAGTGCTGTCTCCTTGGCTCAAGCCAGAACATAAATCTCTTAAAGACGAACAAACCATAACCTGTGCTACTGAGACTGCTGGCCCTTATTTCCCAAACTGCTAATGATCTTTTAGCAGCGAAGAGTCAAAAGAGGCCAAGTTATCAGATGATTCTACTGCTTTGAATATCATGAAGTGCATTGTAATGAGAAGCGGTGATTTAGAGTATGATGATTTCGACAGTAGCATAACTAATGGCCTGTGTGGTCCACCCCACCAGGTTACAGTAGGAATATATTACACCAGACATTACAGTAAGCTGAAAAAAGTGTCACAATTCTTGCAGAAAACAGATATCATCAGGGTGATCTGTATTTCTGATACCGTTGTGATGTTTGTTTGGAGGTTCCCCTGAAATGAAATTATACTGGATGTATTGGCGTACAGAGAGATAACCAATATTGAAATCCATAAACTGCTCCTGTTTGCTAAATAAGCAATATTAAAGTAAAAAAAAATGTGATGCTCTGTCAAGACTGATTATTCCACATTGTAATGCGGTACCTTGTGAGGGGCAGGAAACAAATGTTGATGTGGTGATAAAGGCCTGATTTATTAAGGAAAGTTAAGTAAAAAATTGAGTAAGCAGTCTCCTGGACAAAACCATGTTACATTGCAAGGGGTGCAAATTAGTTTTCCATTTTACACATAAGTTAAATACTGTCTGTTTTATCATGTAGCATGGAAATATAAAAATTAAATTTCAGTGTACAAATAAGCTATCAAGTATTTGTGTGCTACATGAAAAAACAGCCAGTATTTATCTTATGTGCAAAATAGAAAACTAAATTGCACCCCTTGCATTGTAACATGGTTTTGTCCAGGAGACTACTTACTCAATTTTTTCTTAACTTTCCTTAATGAATCAGGTCCAAAGTGTTTATATGTTGAAAAACTAAAATAGGCTTTTGCACTAGAGCTTTATATCGCAAATCGGCTATCAAATGGTTTTCTGAAGCTTCACAAAAGTCAAATTATATCTATGGTGTTTGACTGAATTTACAGCAATGTATATCATTCTTGCCTACTATTGAAAAATCATTTTGGGGATATTGTGCAAGTAACACATGGGATGTGTCCTATGCTACTGTAGGGACATGTTTAGTTCAGCCTATGAGCGTATCTAGTGTCACCCAGGTGCATGTTCAAAACCACCAATCTATAGTACTCTGTGCAGCATGACAGCTGATTGGTTGCTATAGGCAACATCTCCACTCTTCAAACCTGCTGGAAACTCGCAGCTAAATACATTTACCCCCTAGAGTTTTGGAGCTGAAACTCTGCTCCGCTACAATGAATTAATGAGTAACAGAATATCTGCCAATTTGTTGGTGGCACAGACTGTGGCACCATACTTGTTATGTATTAATTGAGGCATTCTTAATATTTTTGGCTAAACAAATAAAAGCAATCAAAATCCCAATACATGTTTGGATGTTGTTTGCATGAATGAACCATGGTATAATGTAACTGTTAGAAAAGTAACAGTAACTAAAATGCTAGGAGAGTTCTAGGCAAATTTGACAAATATTTTGTTCTTCAGTGTTTGGGCCAAAAGGCAAGATCTGCCCATGTGTGGGCAGTTTGTAGAACATCGAATAACCAAACCCCAAATATCCAAAATTTTGTAGCACCAGAAAATATTTTTTTTAATCCTTTACTTCACAAAAATCTAAAAGATAAATATATTCAAACAAGTAATTTCTACAAATCTGAAATTTCTAAAGATCTGAAGTGCTGTCCTTTTCCTTCTTAATTCTCTGCTTAAAACACAAAGGGCCTTGTGCAGAGTTGAATTTACATGTCTTTTTCTAGAGCAATATATGCATTACGGTATAGGCCCGGGGTGGGAAATGGTGTGCATTTGTAGGCTGAGTACAGTAATGGTGTTTTCTCATAAATGCGACTGAGTCGGGCCTTGACACAGACACATATACATCCATCAGGAGGCATATCACTTATGGATGCACAACCCCTGGTGCAAAGTACACACTGATGATGCAGCAGCATTAGCTAGATACTTCTCACTGGCTGCCTTCTGATTGGCTGATCCGGCTGATTGCCCTTACTTTAATTGCATTTTTGCTATATGATATGTGTCTGTTCTCATTTCTTCCTTTTAAGCCTTACAACCATTGTGCCAAAGAAGCTGAAGATTCCTATTGCACTCTGACTGATAAGGCAACAGCTGATGGGTTGTTTATAATTAATCATTACTTGATTGCTTAAGTCCAATCGGCACATTTAATTAGTAAAACTGCAAGCACACATTATAAGAAAAATACATTTTCTCAAAGCTATACTCCAGAAATAACCACAATGGGAACACCACTGTGAGTTTTTTTGGTACTGCAATAACCTCATTTAATTACCAACACTGCAAGCACACACTATAAGAAAAATTGTATTGCTTTTCAGGTTGATGGAGGAATCTTTTATTGGGGGGAGGGGGGTTTACAGTGCTGGACACATTTTGATTTTATTTTTCTATGTTAATGAAAGTTTATCATAGTTTAGTCATTTACTAATGGGACATTAGGTAATTGATTGTAATTTTGTCACACAAAGTACAAACCCTTAACCCATAAAAATCAGTTCTGTAAGAAACAATACCCAAATCATACACACTGCTGACGTAGACGTACCCTACTCATACACAACATTGGGTATAAAAATGTTAAATACATAAGTGACAATAATGCATCAACTGCGGGACAGCTTCTATAAGTTATCTTCAATGAGAAATACAACATATGCTCTGCTGAATACTCCCTACTCCGAATCTTCACACAGCCGTATCTTGTATATGCAGAGTCAGACACAAATACATGTAATATAAGCTTCATATCAACCTGGCACATAGAGTTGCAGACTCTGACTCATCTTCAGATATGCCTGAAGCATGCACATAGAAATTAGTCTTTTTTTGGAAGCATTTTACGTGTACGTTTTCAGAGGCGCACGCAGAACAAAAAAAACGAGAGAGATGCTGTGCATGCGCATCAGCTCCGTTTCAGCAGCACTGTACTATACAGCACCCGCGGTGCTGTCAAAGAAGCGTTTGCGGCGGTGCTGTATACGCTTCTTTGATAACGCCGCGGCTGCTATATAGTACAGTGCCACTATGTAGGGCACTTTGTTAGCGGAGGGGAGTGGTTTCTGGAGACCCAGAAACCCCCCCTGCGTGCGGCCCTGGTTTTTAATGTAAAATGCATCCAAATCTACATGAGACAAAACAGGTAACATAGCTTTCTTCTACGCTATAATCACACCCTCTGATTCTCAGGCTATCATATTACTTATCACTAGAGTAAAATGGGAAAATACCCTTAAAAATGTTATACCTACCTTTGAGATGCAATTGGACAAAATAAGCCGTTGTACTTTCACAAACTGGATATGGAGAAGCAAAATTCTGTCTACAAATCATTTATGCCATTCTAAATCTTTCTTGGAAAAAACTATAGATTCTTCAAAAATCGAGTCACATTCAGTAGATATTAAATGCAAATTTTCCAATAAAATCCTCTAATGTGATATACTAGGGCTGTTTCTAGTGGACAGTTGTAAAAAACTCAAGTTTCATGAATATAAGCCCTGAATATTGCTTGCTGGCAATGTTATTCCTCTATTGCTGCCAGTCATCAAAGCCAAAGGATTAGAGTGTAGAAGTGGTGGGGAAGCAATTTCTATTTAGTAATTCATAACATTATGGAGAGATATCTGATTACAGTTTTCATTTGGAAACCGATCCCCCTCAGCCAAAGTTTGTTTAGAAATACACTGTAATTTACAATTTACCAGATTGCTTTCAAAATTTGCCAGCCATATTGGGTTTACAAAGATGAAAGGAACAGAGGTTCTATTCCTATAATATGTTGGCTTGTCAAGAGGGTCTTTAATATTGCAACCGTACAATACAGTGTTATTTCAATAAATTCATTATACTAACATTTGCTCTAAAAGTTAATTATTTATTTAGTGTTTGTTGACTCATGATAAATATTAAAGTGAGATTTTTTTAAATTATTTGTGGAAACACATTCAATTATTTAGCAATGTACATTTATAAAAAGGAAACACAGCAAGCACAGTATCTCAGTTATAGAGGGAGTCTATCAGAAATAGATAATACCAGTTGTTCATCCTGCAATTATTTAGCTCTTATGATCTGTTCTGTGATGACCAGTTAGTGTCCACATGACCCGAACTATCAATCGGCCAGGCTCATTTTTGAAGGTCATCCAGTAATGTAGTTGCTTGTATATACAAGCTGCTAACATGCTATTTTTCAGTAACTGTGATCATAAAGTTTTCTAACAAGTAAAGATAAATGTGTGCCTGAACCTTAAAGGTCAACTCTTTTATCCTCTGAAGATATTTCTTATTCTAAGGATAAAGAGTTGAAACATAGCCTGGTCTGTTTATGTACTGTAGAGGCTACATACGCACACACAAACATGAGATTATCCTTCACACCACTCATGGGATAGCATTCACTCCTAAAAAATTCTTATGAATAAGATAGATTTTATTTTTGCAGTCACTATCCATAGTCCTAGATCCAAACATAGCTTTATGTTTGTTACAGTGCCGTGAAACAAAGGTTTCTTCACTAAAGGAAGGAGATACCAAACTGAGATCCACTTGCCACTGCCACTGTTAGCAACTGACAATTTTTTTTTACAAGAATATATTAATAAATGTCAAGTTATAGACATTTCTCCATTTAGGCTGAGCTTATTCGGTATCAGATGAGGGAGTACTTTTGGAATTTTAAACTTTAGTGATCCCTGTGACCATATTAAGGTAACGACTAGGCGTCCCACCAATCTAATATATTGGTGGAGGCTCAGCTTAATGAAGAAATATCTGTAGCCAGTCATCCCATTTAAATAAGAGAACAGATACAAAAACTAAACAATATTAATAAATAACACAAGAAAGTCCTATGTTATGAGCAACAAGATAAAGGAAGAGATAATAAGTACAGAATTATAGCACTGTGCTAAGAGGAAGATAGTACAAAATCTACCTTGGAAAAGGACTATGATGAGAAAATATACACTAGAGAATCTATGCTGTATGTTATAGCCATGTTACATTCAGTGAACTATCAGTACTACTGTACAGTGTATAAAAAAATGAAATAAAAAACAATCCTGGAATTCTGATCTGAGTGTAGCAGCCTCTAATGTGTACATGGGTCTTCACTGTCCCCTATGAATGAATGTCCCCTAACAAAATATAACGCAAGCGAAAAACTAGTCAGTGGGTGCTACACCCTGTGTTAGAAGAATATATATATATATATATATATATATATATATATATATATATATATATATATATATATATATTCTACTGATGAAGTCTGGTAATTAAAACAGACGAAACGCGTTGAGTACTCTATACTGCTGTTTACTGTGGATCGTTTAGTGTTACCTGTACCTGATCCGTGAATGTTGCTACAGATATGCTGATTATCTGCTACTTAACATGTAAGTGGCTTATGTGTTTTTAATAAATTGTACTATTGAGATATTACATCCTTGGTCTCCAATCTGTTCTATTCCTGAGGAATATAAACACATGTTTGGAACATTGAAGAACGTTCGACCTGTTCCCTGGAAATTTCATCTGATAAGCCTTAAAGACCTATCTTCTGGTACACATATTCACATACACGAGTGATCGGTGGAATATAGGATTTATTTATTGCACTGAGTCCATTTGTCCTTTCTCTCTGGTGATAAGGATTTAGTCTGGATCTCTCTTGGTTCTGTACTAACATATATATTATTATACTACACTATTGTACGCCTTGTCCTCCCCCATTCTCTTGTTCCAGATTATTCCATATCACACCGTTTGGTTTTTGGAGGACTGACTGGCTGTGTTTATAAAGACTTGCTTTTGGACTAAATACTCCAAGTGTTTAACTGATAAATTGTTTAAGCGCCTATTGTTAGGTATCCATTTTTTTAATATAAATATATATATATATATATATATATATTAGGGATGAGCGCGCTCGGATTTCTGAAATCCGAGCCCACCCGAACGTTGCGGATCCGAGTCGGATCCGAGACAGATCCGGGTATTGGCGCCAAATTCAAAAGTGAAACTGAGGCTCTGACTCATAATCCCGTTGTCGGATCTCGCGATACTCGGATCCTATAAATTCCCCGCTAGTCGCCGCCATCTTCACTCGGGCATTGATCAGGGTAGAGGGAGGGTGTGTTAGGTGGTCCTCTGTGCTGTTTAGTTCTGTGCTGTTTAGTGCTGTGCTGTTTAGTGCTGTGCTGTGCTGTGCTGTGCTGTTTAGTGCTGTGCTGTGCTGTGCTGTGCTGTGCTGTGCTGTGTTCTGCAGTATCAGTCCAGTGGTGCTGTGTGCTGTGCTCTGTCCTTCTGAGGTCAGTGGTGCTGCTGGGTCCTGTGCTGTGTCCTGTTCAGTCCAGTGGTGCTGTGTCCTGTGCTCTGTGCTTCTAAGGGCATAGTTATTTCCCCAATATTCCCCTGTGTTTAAAAAAATAAAAAAAAGTTTTTTTTATAAAATACCAAAAACTACTTTAATATTTTTTAATTACCACAAAATTTTCACAACCAATCCTGCAGTATAAGCCCATTGGTACTGCAATATTACCAAGTTCACACATTCAGCAGTAAAAGTCCAGTGGTACTGCAATATTACAAAGTTTACACATTCTGCAGTATCAGTCCAGTGGTGCTGTGTCCTGTGCTCTGTCCTGCTGAGTTCCGTAGTGCTGCTGGGTCCTGTGCCGTGTCCTGTTCAGTCCAGTGGTGCTGTGTCCTGTGCTCTGTGCTTTTAAGGGCATAGTTATTTCCCCATTATTCCCAAGTTTGTAAAAAATAAAAAAAAAGTAAAAAAAAATAAAAAATTAAAAAAAAAAAAAAATATATAATAATTATAACCAAATTTGCAAAACCAATCCAGCATTATAAGTCCATTGGTACTGCAATATTACCAAGTTCACACATTCAGCAGTAAAAGTCCAGTGGTACTGCAATATTACAAAGTTTACACATTCTGCAGTATCAGTCCAGTGGTGCTGTGTCCTGTGCTCTGTCCTGCTGAGTTCCGTAGTGCTGCTGGGTCCTGTGCCGTGTCCTGTTCAGTCCAGTGGTGCTGTGTCCTGTGCTCTGTGCTTCTAAGGGCATAGTTATTTCCCCATTATTCCCAAGTTTGTAAAAAATAAAAAAAAAGTAAAAAAAAAAAAAAAATTAAAAAAAAAAAAAAATATATAATAATTATAACCAAATTTGCAAAACCAATCCAGCATTATAAGTCCATTGGTACTGCAATATTACCAAGTTCACACATTCTGCAGTATCTTGTGCTACATATAATGGAGACCAAAAATTTGGAGGATAAAGTAGGGAAAGATCAAGACCCACTTCCTCCTAATGCTGAAGCTGCTGCCACTAGTCATGACATAGACGATGAAATGCCATCAACGTCGTCTTCCAAGCCCGATGCCCAATCTCGTAGTACCGGGCATGTAAAATCCAAAAAGCCCAAGTTAAGAAAAAGTAGCAAAAAGAGAAACTTAAAATCATCTGAGGAGAAACGTAAAGTTGCCAATATGCCATTTACGACACGGAGTGGCAAGGAACGGCTTAGGCCCTGGCCCGTGTTCATGACTAGTGGTTCAGCTTCACCCACGGATCTTAGCCCTCCTCCTCCTCCTCCCCCCCTACAAAAAATTGAAGAGAGTTATGCTGTCAGCAACAAAACAGCAAACAACTCTGCCTTCTAAAGAGAAATTATCACAAATCCCCAAGGCGAGTCCAAGGGTGTTGGTGGTTGTCAAGCCTGACCTTCCCATCACTGTACGGGAAGAGGTGGCTCGGGAGGAGGCTATTGATGATGTAGCTGGCGCTGTGGAGGAACTTGATGATGAGGATGGTGATGTGGTTATTGTAAATGAGGCACCAGGGGGGAAACAGCTGATGTCCATGGGATGAAAAAGCCCATCGTCATGCCTGGTCAGAAGACCAAAAAATGCACCTCTTCGGTCTGGAGTTATTTTTATCCAAATCCAGACAACCAATGTATGGCAATATGTAGCTTATGTAAAGCTCAAATAAGCAGGGGTAAGGATCTTGCCCACCTAGGAACATCCTCCCTTATACGTCACCTGAATAACCTTCATAGTTCAGTGGTTAGTTCAGGAACTGGGGCTAGGACCCTCATCGGTACAGGGACACCTAAATCCCGTGGTCCAGTTGGATACACACCAGCAACACCCTCCTCGTCAACTTCCTCCACAATCTCCATCAGATTCAGTCCTGCAGCCCAAGTCACCAGCCAGACTGAGTCCTCCTCAATACGGGATTCATCCGAGGAATCCTGCAGCGGTACGCCTACTACTGCCACTGCTGCTGTTGCTGCTGTTAGTCGGTCATCTTCCCAGAGGGGAAGTCGTAAGACCGCTAAGTCTTTCACCAAACAATTGACCGTCCAACAGTCGTTTGCCATGACCACCAAATACGATAGTAGTCACCCTATTGCAAAGCGTATAACTGCGGCTGTAACTGCAATGTTGGTGTTAGACGTGCGCCCGGTGTCCGCCATCAGTGGAGTGGGATTTAGAGGGTTGATGGAGGTATTGTGTCCCCGGTACCAAATCCCCTCGAGATTCCACTTCACTAGGCAGGCGATACCAAAAATGTACAGAGAAGTACGATCAAGTGTCCTCAGTGCTCTTAAAAATGCGGTTGTACCCACTGTCCACTTAACCACGGACATGTGGACAAGTGGTTCTGGGCAAACGAAGGACTATATGACTGTGACAGCCCACTGGGTAGATGCATCCCCTTCCGCAGCAACAGCAACAGCTGCATCAGTAGCAGCATCTACAAAATGGCTGCTCATGCAAAGGCAGGCAACATTGTGCATTACAGGCTTTAATAAGAGGCACAACGCTGCCAACATATTAGAGAAAATGAGGGAAATTATCTCCCAGTGGCTTACCCCACTTAGACTCTCATGGGGATTTGTGGTGTCAGACAATGCCAGTAACATTGTGCGGGCATTAAATATGGGCAATTTCCAGCACGTCCCATGTTTTGCCCACACCATTAATTTGGTGGTGCAGCATTACCTGAAGAGTGACAGGGGTGTGCAGGAGATGCTTGCGGTGGCGCGCAAAATTGCTGGACACTTTCGGCATTCAGCCAGTGCCTACCGCAGACTAGAGGCACATCAAAAAAGCTTGAACCTGCCCTGCCATCACCTCAAACAAGAGGTTGTGACGCGCTGGAACTCCACCCTCTATATGCTGCAGAGGATGGAGGAGCAGCAAAAGGCCATTCAGGCCTACACAGCCACCTACGACATAGGCAAAGGAGTGGGGATGCGCCTGAGTCAAGCGCAGTGGAGACTGATTTCCGTGTTGTGCAAGGTTCTGCAGCCATTTGAACTTGCCACACGAGAAGTCAGTTCCGACACTGCCAGCTTGAGTCAGGTCATTCCCCTGATCAGGCTGTTGCAGAAGCAGCTGGAGAAAGTGAGGGAGGAGCTGGTAAGCCATTGCGATTACAGCAAGCATGTAGCTCTTGTGGATGTAGCCCTTCGTACGCTTTGCCAGGATCCGAGGGTGGTCACTCTTTTAAAGTCAGAGTAATACATTCTGGCCACCGTGCTCGATCCTCGGTTTAAAGCGTATGTTGTGTCTCTGTTTCCGGCGGACACAAATCTACAGCGGTGCAAAGACCTGCTGGTCAGGAGATTGTCCTCTGAAGAGGACCGTGACATGCCAACAGCTCCACCCTCATTTTCTTCCACATCTATGGCTGCGAGGAAAAAGCTCAGTTTTCCCAAAAGAGGCACTGGCGGGGATGCTGATAACATCTGGTCCGGACTGAAGGACCTGCCAACCATTGCAGACATGTCTACTCTCGCTGCATTGGATGCTGTCACAATAGAAAAAATTGTGGATGATTACTTTGCTGACACCATCCAAGTAGACATGTCAGACAGTCCATATTGTTACTGGCAGGAAAAAAAGGCAGTTTGGAAGCCCCTGTACAAACTGGCTCTATTTTACCTGAGTTGTCCCCCCTCCAGTGTGTACTCGGAAAGAGTTTTTAGTGCAGCGGGGAACCTGGTCAGTGAGCGGCGAAGGAGGTTGCTTCCTCACAACGTTGAAAAAATGATGTTTATAAAAATGAATAATCAATTCCTCAATGAAGTACAGCACTGCCCTCCAGATACTACAGAGGGACCTGTGGTTGTGGAGTCCAGCGGGGACGAATTGATAATGTGTGATGAGGAGGAAGTACACACTGTAGGGGGAGAGGAATCAGAGGTTGAGGATGAGGACGACATCTTGCCTCAGTAGAGCCTGTTTAGTCTGTACAGGGAGAGATGAATAGCTTTTTTGGTGTGGGGGCCCAAACAAACCAATCATTTCAGTCAAAGTTGTTTGGTAGGCCCTGTCGCTGAAATGATTGGTTTGTTAAAGTGTGCATGTCCTATTTCAACAACAGACCTCTCAACTGCAGCTCATCCCTCCTCTGCGGGGATAATGTCTCCTGTGCTCTGACACGTCACTCTGTGTACTCTCAGCCTCAGGATCTGACACTACAGCTACCATGCCTCTTGTAGCAGCCCTCACTCCAGGGCCTCTTCCATGTGCAGTGTCCCCCTCTCTCTTGGGTTCACTATAGTGGCATGGAGTTCTCCCCCTCATCCAGGGCACACATTCCTTGCCCTGGCTCAGTCACCACGCTCAGACTTCCAGGCAATGCTGGGGGAGCCTGGGAGCTTCCACCCCAGGTCCCCAGCTACAACTCTCCTCTCCTGTGTCTTCTCTCTCTTTCTGACACTTTAAAGATCGTGCCTTTAAATGAAAAAGTCAGTCTTCATTGCACGACTATGTGCAAGTGCAACAGGGACATTTTTTTGGGTTTACAAAGTCAAACAATAACACTACGACCCTGTCTGTCTGGGGTCTGTCAATGATGAATTGTCTGGAGCATGTTTTGAGGAGGTATTGTGGCCCCGGTATCAAATTGGGTACCGGGGCCACCCCACTATGCAGTCCAGATACTTGTTTGGTGGAATTCCGACACGTGGAGGGTTTTTTAATTATATTGTGGCCTCGGTACCAAATTGTGTACCGGGGCCACCACACTACGCAGTCAAGATACTTGTTTGGTGGAATTCAGACCAGTTGAGGGTTTTATTATTATATTGTGTGGACCACTCTATCTATACCACACTACAACTCTATACCACTCTATTTCCTACTTTAATTCTATTTAATTCTATTTCCTACTTTAATTCTATTACTAATTAATTAACATAAAGAGGAACAAAAAAAACCAATTTTACCAAAAGTATAATATGACTTAGACTTACAAACACTACACTTGAAAGATCGTGCCTTTAAATGAAAAAGTAAGTCTTCATTGCACGACTATGTGCAACAGGGACAGTTTTTTTCTTTACAAAGTCAACTAATAACACTTGGACCCTGTCTGTCTTTAACATACTTAATGGGATCTCAATGACGAATTGTCTGTAGCATGTTTGGAGGAGGTATTGTGGCCCCGGTATCAAGTTGGGTACCGGGGCCACCACACTACGCAGTCCAGATACTTGTTTGGTGGAATTCTGACACGTGGAGGGTGTATTTATTTTATTGTGGCCCCGGTATCAAGTTGGGTACCGGGGCCACCCCACTACGCAGTCCAGATACTTGTTTGGTGGAATTCTGACACGTGGAGGGTTTTTTAATTATATTGTGGCCTCGGTACCAAATTGTGTACCGGGGCCACCACACTACGCAGTCAAGATAGATAGATGCGTATCATAGATAAAGTACATTCAGTAGTGTGGGGCAAATTGAAAAATATTCAAAATGCACTGACATTATCAAAAACAAGAGGTTGTCACACGCTAAAACTCCAACATGTATATGATGGAGAGGATGGAGGAGCAGCCGTATGTGTAGTGTAATGCAGACCTGTTGAAGGTTTTTTATATATTTTATTGTGGTGCCCAGTGCCCACTCCTCTACGCAGTCCAGTTACATTTATTGGTGCGATTCATAAAAGTTCAGGGTTTTTAAGATATTGTGGTGACCCACTCCTCTACGCAGTCCAGGTACATTTAGTGGTGCGATTCATAAAAGTTCAGGGTTTTTAATATATTGTGGTGACCCACTCCTCTACGCAGTCCAGGTACATTTATTGGTGCGATTCATAAAAGTTCAGGGTTTTTAATATATTGTGGTGACCCACTCCTCTACGCAGTCCAGGTACATTTATTGGTGCGATTCATAAAAGTTCAGGGTTTTTAAGATATTGTGGTGACCCACTCCTCTACGCAGTCCAGGTACATTTATTGGTGCGAATCAAACAAGTTGATGGTTTTCTTATTATATATATTGTGGTGACCCACTCCTCTACGCAGTCCAGGTACATTTATTGGTGCGATTCATAAAAGTTCTGGGTTTTTAATATATTGTGGTGACCCACTCCTCTACGCAGTCCAGGTACAATTATTGGTGCGATTCATAAAAGTTCAGGGTTTTTAATATATTGTGGTGACCCACTCCTCTACGCAGTCCAGGTACATTTATTGGTGCGAATCAAACAAGTTGATGGTTTTCTTATTATATATATTGTGGTGACCCACTCCTCTACGCAGTCCAGGTACATTTATTGGTGCGATTCATAAAAGTTCTGGGTTTTTAATATATTGTGGTGACCCACTCCTCTACGCAGTCCAGGTACATTTATTGGTGCGATTCATAAAAGTTCAGGGTTTTTAATATATATTGTGGTGACCCACTCCTCTACGCAGTCCAGGTACAATTATTGGTGCGAATCATAAAAGTTCAGGGTTTTTAAGATATTGTGGTGACCCACTCCTCTACGCAGTCCAGAAAGATACCTTTTTGCAATGTTTTGGACTAATAACTATATTGTGAGGTGTTCAGAATACACTGTAAATTAGTGGAAATGCTTGTTATTGAATGTTATTGAGGTTAATAATAGCCTAGGAGTGAAAATAAGCCCAAAAACTTGATTTTTAAACTTTTTATGTTTTTTTCAAAAAAAATCCGAATCCAATACCTTAAATCCGAACCGAGACCTTTCGTCAAGTGTTTTGCGAGACAAATCCGAACCTCAAAAATAACGAAAATCCGGATCCAAAACACAAAACACGAGACCTCAAAAGTCGCCGGTGCACATCCCTAATATATATATATATATATATATATATATATACATACAGACTCTTATATATTCCTACAAACAAAAGATATAAATGGAATGGATACTATAAACAAACGTGTCTCTTAATCCAACCAAATAGGCAGTTGGTATATAGTGTGCTATGTGGCTTGTTCTTGTTTTTTTCAAGAAGAAGAGATGTCTTCCAAAACTCCTCACATATTCAGAATATGCAATATGAAAAGGGAAGCATATATAGTAGAGTATTTCCATTTTAAAATGCTTTAACGGTAGCAAAATCAAACCGTTAAGAACACACTAATAAGATGAGTTGATTTCTAAAAAAGGTGTTCAACCCACACCCTGTTTGTGAGCTTACTGCCAAAATCAAAACACAATCACATCTATTACAAATCAGTGGTATATATATTCAGGGGACATCCCTTATGATCCCTTAGGAAGTTCCCAGCATGCGTAGCCAACAACCTCACTTCCTGCCAGGCTCTGGCAGGTAATATATTTACATACTTCCCTTCAAGATACAAATAATGGGATAAAGTGGCTGTGGGGTAGGTTGGGGCAGCAAGCTAATGGGAGAAAACGCGATGGAAGAATTACCACTAACTTACATAGTCCTAGAATTTCTGGTTAGGCTTGAATACCTGACCAGAGACTCATGATGATAGGAAGCATTACTGATTAATGATTTCCCAAAAGCCCACCTGAGCATTCAGGCACGTCAAGTGAAAGTTTAGAGTCTGAAGATATGGTCATAAGCCCATTAAATCTTGAATGAGTTCTGGGTCAACCATATTTGAACTGGTTGTCCCTTCATGTCAACCGGTATGTATGTGGCGGGGTGCATAGACTGTGGGGTCAATTGACTCAGCCATCCACATGTGGTCAATGACAAGGCGTTTACTGATGATATCACAGATGAACAGATATTTGAGTTCCTTGAGTTCTGAAGCTTCTGGCTGTACCATATTAACTTCAGCTCCCAGGTGTATCAAGTCCATTTTAACATTATCAGGCAGTCCTAGTAGTGGTCTGACGTCACGTTAGGAAACTGTAGTGATGCACACATGGACTTTAGTGTGGCCTTGCCCATAGTTTTAATGATTTGACATTCATATGCCACAAGGTTTATTGAATATTTCTGGTCAATTAGTGCTATGGGTTTGTTATTTGCAGGAGAGTCTTTGACATGGCGTAGCATTTGGCACCAGTGTCAATTTTAATTTTCAGTATGTTTCCATTGTGTTTGACACAGAGGCTAGTATATATTTTTCTCTTTTCAGCGACCAGGTCTACACCATCACATTATATTGCATTGGCAGGGTCTGATACGGACTTGGTCACCACGTTATTGACTCTATGTGACTGCCTTTCCCTCAGTTTTTCTAGTGGCATGCTAGTTGCCATTGCGTTTTTGAATCTTCAACATTTTGCAAAGTGATTCCATTCTTACAGTTACAGCGTTTATTACATGCCGGGCATTTTTGCCGCTTGTGGTGGGGCCTGCCATAGTATTGGCATTGCATGTATTTTGATGTTGTGCGTGTATACTACATACTTCTGCATCCTTCCTTTGTACTCCTCTCTCTCAGACTGTTTATTAAGCATGCAGGTGTGAATGGCAGTTTCTAAAGTCAAATTATTTTCTCTTAACAACTGTGTGCCTACAGTATCATTACGAATACCACAAACAACTCTGTTCCTGTTTAGTTTGTTGGTGATGGCAAAATCTATTTTTTATTATAGTAGTTTTAATGTTGACACATAGGATTGAACATTTTCTTCACGTTTTGGTTTTTGGTATTAAATATATGTCTGTCCATTACTGTTACATACGGGTAACCATATATTCTCATTTTTTTTAGAGGAACTCATTATCTTCCCCTTCCTCATAGACAAATTTAAAGTGTCTGCTTTATCTACTGCCTCTGCACCAGCCAGATTTAGTAAAGTATATGCTTGTACCTCTTTTGACTTCTCAGATAGCCCAGCGATGCAGTATACTTTCCATTCCTTTAGGTACTGGAGCCAGTTGTCAGCAATGTTTTCATCAAATATGAGAAGATTTATGCGTCGGAGACCTTGAGCTACGCCTGCCAACTTCTGACACCATGTAGATGTTGGTGTAGAAAGACTGGAGTGACAATTCTCAGGAGTGAAACATAACGGGCCTGAGTCATTATGGAACGCATACTGAGCGCATTATGCAGTTGTTCTTAATGACACGTAAATCGGCTCTGCGTACTCCCGGAGTCAGCGAGGAACGGATCTCAAGATACATGTGGTGATGACTATGGGTGTAGGTTCACTGTGCTGTACTAGACCAGACACTGCAGGATGCGTACAATACGTCTGTGGAATATGAAATCTCAAAGGCGCGCCCAGAAAAAAAAAATATTAATCAAATAATGTTACCTGTCGATAATATAGTCATTTATATTTAGAAATGGAAATTGTGTAAAAAAAAAAAAATGATATAATTTTTTTTTCCTGTTGATAAACATTAGGTTTAGGCTGTCCTTAATGTATACTGTACATAAAATACATTTTTACAGTTGCTCCTGATTGCAGACACGTTATAGCATGCCTACAATACTGACCCAGGACTAGCCCCTAAGCTGGTGCAAGAGATACGTCAGAAAAACAAGAAACTTTCACACACGCAGAGCTTCATTCCAACGGGGCTGCATTTGCGTGAGTTTGGCACACCCAGGGCCGGATTTACCGCTAGGCAACCTAGGCACCTGCCTAGGGTCAGGGGGCCCAGATGGGGGGACAAGAGAGAGGAAAAGAAAAGAAAAAAAATAATTCGGCCCCTCCCCCGATTTGCGAGTGGGGGGGGGTTGCCGCGAATCGGGGGAGTGGCTGGTGTTAAAGCTAGGGGTAGAGGCTAAATCGCCTCCAGATTAGTTACCTTAGCACTCGGTATGGGGTTATGGGATCGCAGCTGGGATAAGCAGGAGCCTGAAGGTGCTGCCAGTCAAGCAACTTTACTGCTGTGTTTATTTTTCGTGTGAAGACATATCAGTTGTTTTTTTTTTTCAAATTCAGAAGATTTAAGTAATTCCGGAAACTGTCAGGTGAGAGTTTGCCTCGCTTATTTCAGTGATTTTGAGAAATGTGCTAACTACTGTTGCTTAATGCTGCCCCATATCGATAGACGGAATCTTGTCTGATCCTGTCCCATATAGCTTTACAGTTCTCATATGCCGCATTCTAATAGCAATCTATGTCAGAGGTAAGATTCTTCTTCCTGTTTCTGGACTCGTTTATCATCACACTTCACAATAAGGTTACAAAAATACTAAGAACATGACCAACAAAGGTTAAACAGTGTTATTCTTAATTGGCAAATGCTGC
Organism: Mixophyes fleayi; assembly: GCF_038048845.1. Lineage (NCBI taxonomy): Eukaryota > Metazoa > Chordata > Amphibia > Anura > Limnodynastidae > Mixophyes > Mixophyes fleayi. The sequence goes on along the minus strand of NC_134403.1, from coordinate 175,084,595 downwards.
TGATAAAGCAACTGTATGACCATGTCTGGTATCATCTTACCTGGAGTTACTGCTGGACTACTATGCTAGTATAGGACCAAGATGTTTAAGAATAAACTTCCCAAAGACTACTTAAAATGTCAGGAATGCTACATTTAGCATTAAATAATGACGGACAGGCATGATGTGATGTTTTTGTTAGAAGTATGCTTATAGTCACATCATTTTGTATTCATGAAAACATAAGTTTAATATGTAATAGATTTGATCCGACATGTATGTATATTATGTGTGTGTATGAGGGGCTGTTTGTGGGAGGGAAATAGGTTTATTTTTTAAATGTGTATGCCAGCGGTTCCCAAAGTGTGCGCCGCGGCTCCCAGGGGTGCCACGGCGCTGTCATAGGGGTGCCACGGCCAGCCAGAGGATATAAACAAAAAAAAGAAAAAAAACTTACCAATCCGCGCGGCATCGGGACCCAGCATCCTCCTCTCTCCTGCAGCGCGCCCGACAATCAGTGACAAGCTGCGGGAGAGAGGAGGATGCTGGGTCCCCGCGCCGCGCGGATTGGTATGTTTTTTTCTTTTTTTGTTTATTTCCTCTGGCTGGCCGCGGCGGAGGGGGGGCAGAGTGGCGGCAGAGTGAGAGAGGGACAGAGAGTGGCAGACAGAGAGAGTAGCAGAGTGAGAGGGGGCAGAGTGAGAGAGGGTGGCAGAGTGAGGGTGGCAGAGAGAGGGGCAGAGAAAAAGGGGCAGAGAGAGTGGCAGAGTGAGAGGGCCAGAGAGAGTGGCAAAGTGAGAGAGGGGGCAGAGTGAGAGGAGGCAGCGTGAGAGAGGGCTGAGGGGCAGCGTGAGAGAGGGCAGAGTGAGAGGAGGCAGCGTGAGAGAGGGCAGAGATAGAGGAGGCAGTGTGTGAGAGGGCAGCGTGAGAGAGGGCAGAGTGAGAGGAGGCAGCGTGAGAGAGGGCAGAGTTAGAGGAGGCAGAGTGAAAGAGGGCAGATTTAGAGGAGGCAGAGTGAGAGGGCAGAGGGGCAGCATTAGAGAGGGCAGACGGGGCAGCGTGAGAGGGGGCAGAGGGGCAGCGTGAGAGAGGACAGAGGGGGCAGCGTGACTGGATGCAGAGGGGGCAGAGTGTGTGGAGATGAAGAAGGTCACAGTGTAAGTTAGTTGTCAATTATTCTTTGACAGAAATATAATTGAAAAAATATATAAAAATGTTATTTGGGGGGGGGGGGGCAAACCAATATCTTGCCTAGGGCCCCATGAGGTCTAAATCCGGCACTGGTCACACCCACATTGTGCATCGAGTATGGTCACATGCCCCTTCCCCGCCCCGTTCTATCCCTGAAATCGTAGACCGTTGTAACTGTCATTTGCGTTAGCATACGCAGCGGACTTACTTTCGTTGATGGCCAATTGTCCTTGTTCTGGGCATGTGCAGAAGGGAATTGCGTACGATATGCACAAAAAACCAAGATACGTTCCTTAATGACTCAGGCCCCTCGTTTTTACTCAGCATAACACACATAACTACAATGCAGAACAGAGAACAGGAACTTCCCAACATGCATTGCCAACGACCTCACTTCCTGCCAGACTCTGGGAGGTATAAATTTACAAATGAAATAACAGGGCTCCTACACAAATTTTGTCCAGTGTTGCACTGTTCTGCCCCTGATCACACATACACACAGACACAACTATTTATTTATTTGTACAAAGTAACAATGAAATGCAATTAATTTACTAGCGATATTTTTCAGCAACATAAAAAAATGAACAGGCTAAGCGATTGTATTAGATTGGTTGTATCAAACACAACCTCCAATAGTGTCAATAATAGGCTTATAATGTAGCTTGTAGTATCAGTCTGCTACTATTGTTCATTTTATCTCTAATATTTTGTCCCAGCTTCCTGATTTCCAACATCTTTTCCTATATAATATTTGTGTCAGAGTATTCTGAAACCAGGAAAAAGAAAGAGTTGTAAACTATCTTAGCTAAACCTTACTTTTACCACCAGCAATAAAAATTCAGCAGGAGCAGCTCTAAGGCCTGTTCCCCTCTGTGTTGACCCACTGTGCAGCACACTTGATTTAACTGACAGATTGCAGATTCAAGGTTGGGATTTTTAGCCTAGACAAGAGTTTGATTTCCATCCAAGTTTTTACTGATTGGCCCAGCAGGTTAGCCTTTCATTTAATAGGCTAGACCATGTTGAGAACACTGCTGCTCCACGTCAAACTGTGTTCTTTCCAAGCTCATCAGAGGAGAACAAGACCTGGGGATTACTTGAAGGTAGTTGCAGTACATACAACACCAATTTGAAAAAAACAAGTACCAATAACTGTAAATAAATAATGAACTAGTTAATTCTAGTTTATTTTTAAGATACCTATTCTTAGAAAAAAGGCAAGTGTATTTTATTTCAAGACAGTTAGCTTCAAACTAAATTTAAAGCACAGCCTATGTAACAAAATAAAATCCAATATTAATGGCCATAAAGTATTGAAGTGTTGATTCTTATACGTTTAGCATGAACCAAAACGGTTTAGCATAAACCTAATCTTGTGGCAGAACAGACCGTTTCACAGTGTAAAGTTCAGGTGATACAGTCCATGAGATCCACTTTTTCCTATCTATTTCACTGAATGGGCATGTAACACTGTATTTGTAAATAGGCATTTTATGGAATTTATTGTCTAGGAATAGAGCTGGGATAACAACCTTCCATTCATTCTCCCGTGTGGTGTAGTTGGGATAGCCAAATGCAAATATGAGATGAATATTTCATGGGACAGTTTTGAAAATATTGCTAATTTCTGCTGATCTTAATAATTTATACGCTTTCTTTTTCTACTACAATACTGCTCTTTGACCCTCAGTCATGTTTGATACTGAGGGGACATTGTCACTACCTTTTTGTCAAGGCTACATCTGCATATATTTGTGCATTATGCAGCACCCCACAAATTTAGATTGCCTTCTTATATGCACACTCTCTATGCCTTCTGGATCTTTTAAATATTTTGTCCTGCAAATTACAATTCACATATCAGAAAAGACATCAAGGAATACATAGGTTCCGCCAATCACACTATAAAAATCTAACACATTTTGCAGCACACTTTTTTGGACAGTTACATGCATATAGGCACATCATCCACAAAGACACACTTGTAGGACACATATGCTACATTTTGATTTCATAAATGACCCTTAGAGGGAGATTCAATTCAGAGCGATGTGTCTCTGGAACAGTCTGCGGAGACACATCAACGTGATGCTGCGGCTGAAATTGCTACAAATTTTCCCTTACACCCCATAGATGTGACAATAAGCAAAGACAGTAAGCGGAGAGTCCTTGCATAGTAGGTGGAAAGGTCCACATTAGAACATCAAGGGGATGTTCGGCAGCACTTTGCTCATAATTGAATCTCCCCCTTAAAAAAAAATCAGTTCAGAGAGGCCAGGAAGATTGTAGTTTGAAACACATCGGCATTCAGGAAGATGCCCCTTCTGTCGGGAGAGAACTGTTGGGAGAGAAATGCTGCAACATGGGGTGAAGACTATCACTCAGAATCATGAACTAGCAATTAGCATTGACTTTGCTTTCAAGGGATTGACTGCACGCTAATCATGCCAGGAAATTGCATCCCACAACATTATGAAGTACTTTTCATTGTTGGAAACAAGCAATCAGAGCTGTAAAGTACTTTGGCACCACATGTGCACTGTTCCTTTTTGTCAGGAGCATTGGGAAGAATGATTCATCTGACCATATGAACTCTCTTCACTGCTCAGTAGTTGATCTCTATTTGCACCACTAAACTCACAAATGTGCATTGACAGTTGTGATGAGTAGACTATGAAACTCTGCTGTGTGGAGTACTCATTGGCTTGCTTTTGATGAAACTGGCTGCTAGTGCAACAGGTTGAAATTTTGTTATATTTTCCTCGGATTTCCAAGAGGTCGTCTGAATACGATCAGATTGTGGATTGATTTGGCTATTTACATTTGTTAAAACAAATCAATACAGTTGTTGGCAACAATGTTACAAAAATGATCAAATGACTGTGTTCAGAATTTGGCTTCCTCTGGATTTATTAGGGAAATCATTTTACTTTAATTCAAGACTACTTCACTTTAGTGACCGGTTTTCAATTACCGACCCCCAAAGAATGGTCTGATAGCTAAGCAGGACATTTCCATATATGACAGACAACAAAACTCAGATAGATGGGAAACTCTGAGGCACATCAGATACACTGGTGTCACAATATGTCAAAGAAATGTCACTAACAATGCTAAATTATTTTTAAAATAAATTCCGACTTGAGCAGAAGACATATGCACTTTTAAACCTTGAATCTTGTAATGGAATACCACAACAAGCTTTATATGCAACAGGTTTGTGATTGGGCACCTATCTCATTTCCAATTGCATTATGAGTATAGAGAGTATATTAGATAATCAATGTGAACCACTTAGGGTAAGCTTGAAATGGATGACTGTGATAAATGGAGCTCAAATTATGACAGGTTGTGTCTAATAATAATTATATAATTAAATAATAGGTTCATTTCATCCAACACATTTCTAGGCCCTGTACTTCTGTGCAAAATTGATTGGTTCTACGGTCTATTGTCATACAATAATTTGCATGGATATCTAAAAGCATGAATCCTTACTTACAGAAGATGCTGGTCTCCAGTAGCTCTCAGATCTCGTGAAGTGAGATCATGAAAAACAGTACCTACACACACATCAGAGCTTGAAAAAAACAGATAACACAAATATTGAAGCTTCTGCCTTACTAGACTCAAAACATAATAGTTTTAGATACTGTATTTGATTGGCAGTGGGGGTATCATCATAATCATCATCATCATCTATTTATTTATATAGCACCACTAATTCTGCAGCGATGTATAGAGAACTCACTCACATCAGTCCCTGCACCATTGGAGCTTATAATCGAAAAATTCCCTAACATACACACACAGAGGCAGAGAGAAAATAAGGGCAATTTAATAGCAGCCAATTAACCTACCACTTTTGGCTAATTATGCATACTGTGGTCTGTATGCATAGTTGGCCAAAAGTGACATATAAGAAGTGATTTGTATGTTTCTCTCTACAATTGTTTTCCCAATTACCTAATTTTCAGGTTTTTTGAGGCAATGTCATTTTATAATACAGACATCATTTACTAGTTTTACTCTATAAAGCTTTCTTCAAAGAGCATTATCATACACCATTCAACAAGTTATATAACTATATACTAGCTAATGTCCCAACAACATTATTTGTGAAATATACCCTGACCAGTTTGCAAGATGTTACAATAATTTCCATAGACCTTTAGTTCAGGCCTGGCCAACCTGTGGCTCTCCGGGTGTAGTGCAACTACAAGTTGGCCAGGCCTGTCTTACTTAGATGGTTAGCTCAAATGACCAGCCCACCTTAAACTGGTTGCAAATTTAGTGATTCAGTGCAAATTATCCCAAATAAACATGCTCAAATAGTTTAAACTGGTTTGAAATTTCATTGAATTTGGCTTGTACAAGTGCATTGAAGTTGTACTCAGTATGATTATGAGTTTGAGCTATTGCAATTTTGAGACTCTGATTTTTAAAAATGTTAAACTATTAAATGTTGTCTATTCTAGATAAAATGGCTATATTTTATAGTATTTTTTTACAGTTTTTTTCATTCCAAATGCGAACATTACAACGTTAGAGGTCGCTGTTCATATGAAAAACTGTTCAAATTACTCGTTAGTGTGAACATGGTAGAATGGCTCATCTCGTTCTGATTTGATTTGAATCTTTTAGTTTGTCTAAAGTTCAAAAAATACCCACATATTTTTCATACTCACAAATTTAGAGCTGATCTGACAAAGCAGTCAGAACTACTTTGAAATAACACAATTGCGTGGAGCCCCGCTGACCACAATATATGGCCAAGAAAGACTGCAATTAAACTGGATTTTAATAACTCATAGCTAAAAATGCAGTTGGCCAGTGACTGATATGTCCATCAACATCACAAGTGTTCCCCTTTGTGTGGCCAAATTGGACACAGAATTGGATGTTTAGTGATCAGGCCAAAAATTGAATAAAAAAGCTTTATTTTATCAATACTTTTGTATTTGTTTTATATACCTATTCTAATAATAATAATAATAATAATAATAATTTTTATTATTATTATTTTATGATTACTAATAGTATTATGAAAATACCATTGCATTGCTTTTGTTTGTTATTATCTTTCTGTCACTTTTGATCAGTAATAAAAATAATAAACAAAAAGGAACAATACAATAGATCTTATAACAAATTTCTTCATACAGTGTTGTCACGAACCAATGCAAATGTGCATATAGTATTACAGTATTGTGTTCTGTTGTCAGCCAACATAATGTAAATATGTAATGTAAATATGTAAATATGTTTTGTATATTAATTAGCTTGCACATATTGTATATACACATGATTTTACTTTCAAAGCTTCAGAATAACCATAGTATCGCCTTCAATGCTTTTGGCTCAATTACTTTGGGTTGTCCCCTGAGGCATTAAACATATCATGCCTGCTACGCATTGCTAGCATCCTAATATGTCTTTTGCCTTGGTGCGTCTTTTTTCATTGAAATGAATGAGAACAGAATGCCATTCATTTTAAATTGCTTCCAGCATTATCTGCGTTCCAAGGTATTGAACTGATGAAATATCCATACTCATAACAGTCAAACCAGTGCTAGAGAGTAACATTTGGTGTTCATCACTCTCTGTAAAGTGTCTACTGGGAAATGGATAAAGGTGATTCTGCCCTTAGAAGAAGGTTACATCTCTCAAGATGTCATTAAAAAATTCTTTGTATGTGCTTTATGTAATATTACTGTTATGTTATTGGACTCCAGCACACATGGTAAGCAATTACTTTACAAAGCACACATTTAATGATTCACATGCATGTGATAATACAGTAGATAATTGCTATGAGATTACAAAAAGTTGATTCACACTTGTCCATGGGGGGAACATACCACAAACAAAATGTTGACAATGCTCACTTTTCAATTTTTTAGGGAGCCATAGTCTATTCTTTTGGTTTTGGTGCATGGCCTGTTTTGTGTTCTGCAGTGCACTTGGTTAGATAAAGACAGACAGTTAATTTTACACTTGGCCATTAAAGGGTTCAATGTTCCTTAAGTAATTTTGGCTCCCAATGTGGTTTCTATAGATGGAGCTGTTTTTCTTTTAGCTAATGGCGCAGACATCGAAGGTAATTGTTTCTTGCAACTCTTTCTACTCCTTAGGGGGCGCAATAGTACAGGGCTGGCAAGGGATTATTTTGAAATATATATATTTTTATATATATATATATATATATATATATATATATATATATATATATATATACATACATACTCCTCATACTTCATATATATATATATATATATATATATATGTGTGTGTATGTATATATATATATATATATATATATATATATATATATATATATAAAGAATGAGGAGTATGTATTGAAGGCAATAGTATACAGGATAGAAACCAGATAGCAATTACTGGTTATCCTGTTTAGTTTTCCTTTCTCTACAGAAACTCAGTCAAAGCCATGTTTCAATTTATTTATTTACAAAAAATATGATCCTTTGGTGGTTTATTGGACATCGGCAGATCATGATGTTCAGCAGCGGTTGAAAAATGAGTTAATGAGCTTCGGTATAGAGGAAACAATAAATAAATGCTTTCCCTGCAGGCAGAAGAAAATGAATGTAAAAAATAATGTAAACCATTAATACGGCAAGAGTCTCAATTAAATTACAAGATTCTGTTTGACATACATAATACTATATTTTAAACCATTGAATTTCTAGAATATAAAATGGTTTGCTGTTTTATAGCGAGACAAGCTGTTTTGATTCAGAAAGTGTAGTTCATTAACAAACTGGATTCATGCCATACCCTTTAAGAATACAAATATGTTTTTTCCCCCAGCCAAACATAAATAAATGTCCTGCCTTAACCTTACCTCACCAGATTATAATCAGCCTTTAATAAATAAAAAAAAGTCTTTATCCAATTACACTGCAGGAATAGAAGGAACTGCATTCATGCTAATAAATAAATGTGAGCTGAGGCTTGTACCACAATCCAAGTCCTAGAACCATGAGGTAAATATCATGGATGAAGCAGAGGTAGCACAATGAAATCATCTGGACATTATATTCCTTTAGAAATATTACATTTCTTTCCTCTAAAAAAAAGCTTTTCACTAAATTTAACAACTGAATATGATTCCTGGGTATTGGAGATATAGTACATGAACTTTTTTTGACATGGAGACTCCGAAAAATATATCAGACATTATCATCATCGTCATCGTTTATTTAGAAAGCGTCACAGATTCAGCACCACTGGACAGTTATCTTACAGATATGACAGTTATCATTCATAGGGGCGATTCAATTCTGCCACAAATAACGCGGCTGTTATGAGCCGCTGCAGTGCCTCAGGCCACCGCGACTCTCTGTGCCCGACAGGAAGTGTCCCGGCCGTCTCCATGACTTCCTGTTTCACCCCGGCCATTGCCTAGACAACGGTCGGGACGCTCTGTGTATGCAGCACCACGTCCCGGCATTAGGGGCAGCCGGGCACATGCGCAAAACATAGGGAATGATTAATAATATTATTCACCTCCTGGGGTTTATTAGGTGGTTGGTTCCCCCTGCTTGCCATTGGTCAGTGGTTTTATATAGGGCAGGGAGGGCTTAGCCTCCCTGCCGGTTATAGTTCCAGTTTACTGGGTACCTAGCCTGCTGCTGTGTCTGAACCTCTATCTCTATTGGACTTCCCGTGTATGACCCCTTGCCTGTTCGATTGGATTTTGATTCTTGCCTGTTGCCCTGACCTTTTGGTTTGTGACCTGGTCCTCCTTGATTGCTACCAGCCCTGATATTTTGCCTGTCCCTTACCACGTTGCCTGCTTCTGACCCACGACCTTGGCCTGTTTCCTGACTACGCTAGATTCTACTTCCCGCTACCCTACGCTACGGTACACTCATACACCTGTACTATCTTGAGTATAAGACCTGGGGGCATCCGAGTACCTGTGAGCATAACGAGCTCTACGGGAAAGGCGGCTGCTATAGGTGAAGACCTCTCTATCTGGTTCTATGGGTTTATGTTAAGACCGTTAGCTGTAACAGCAGCGTTAGCAGTATTACCGTTATTATGGAAAAACTGTGCATAATTACCCTTAATACGGTAATTTCAACACTGGATTTTTACGCGTGGCTCCCTGAGCCACGAGATGAAATCCGGGCTTGCAATTACCGTTATTAACAGTAATACTGTTAACGCCACGCTTTGCGGCAGAATTGAATCAGCCCCATAATCTTTGACAGTCCAAAACTATTAGGAAACATGTTGGATCATTCATTTGAATTGCTCTATGAGCTGGTGTGCAGGCTTTCACTCGCTTAAGTGCTTCCATGATGACACTGTCACTACTTGCCTGGCATTTGCATTAACCTGCTTGAGTGTGGTGTTATATATAGTGAACCATGGTTCAAATTGTGACTGATTATGTAGGGCCTAGAAGTATTGTCAGTGTGTTGGTACTATAGGTAGCTAGACTGACATTGTACCATCAATGGCAGTGGTATGGTATAAATATGCAAATGACTGACGCAATCCAGGTTACTCTTTAACAAATATACAGCTACAATAATATTATAATTAAAAAGTAGACAGATATACCATAAAAAACACATGACTACAGAATAAAAATGTGACCCACAGTCCTATACAGTGGCAAAGATAATATGGGTGTAGGAGGTGTGGCATCTATGGGGCCTGGAAATGAGTGGGGCCTGGAATTGCCAATGTGAGTGGGCAAAAACACTAGGTGCTGTTGCACCTCAACACCCGGTCTGTTGCATATACTGCTATCGCTATAGATCTGCTATAATTACGCCCTTATTGAGATAATTTGACATTCATTTCCTCAATTTAATCAATCTTATTTAGTGTTTCAACTGACTGGCTAATTCAGCTAAAAATATTAGCTCCGATCGCCCCCCCCCCCTGGATCCGCCACTGCTCTGGGGTCCATAGATGTTGCACTACCGGCAATAGTTCCAGCGGCGCACGGAGGATTGTCGGGGGGGGGGGGGTTTCCCCCCGCCGACCCAAAAAAAACCAACAAAAAACCAGCAGTAGCAGCAGCTCCGTTTCGCCAGCGCTGTCCTATACAGCAGCCGCGGCGCTGTCTAAGAAGCGTCTACGGCGGTGCTGTATACAATACAGCACCGCCGCAGACGCTTCTTTGACAGCGCCGCGGCTGCTGTATAGAACAGTGGCCACTTAGTTAGCGCAGGGGGGGTTCTAGAGACTCAGAAACCCCCCCTGCGTGCGCCACTGAGTTCCACCCCTGTTCAAGGTGCATTATGAGTTAATGTCTTTGATTACATTCAATCAAGAATAGAAATGAATGACCTAGCTAATGGATTGACAGAGCCACACTAAGCCAAAATAATTACCAAGTAGTCCCCCACCTTGCTTACCACTGGCCCTGGCCGAGGCACCCCTGTGAGATCTCCGGGGCACCCCTGTGAATGCCACACAACAACTTTAGTTCATACTCTCCTCTTAACTGCTGAATGCAAATATGAAAGTGAGATATATTTCTATTTCTTGATTTGCAAAAGCTGCATTAATAATGGTCTATTCAATAGAGACACAGGCAGTGCTCAGACAAAATTTTACATAAGGGCATGGGTAGTGCAGTTAGGGCACTCAGAGAGTCACCTATTCTATCTTGCATAACAGATAACGCAAATACATTGCCTGCATATTGTGGGCATTCACCTCTGTATGTACATGGGCACAAAAAGATATTCAAGCAATTGTAAATAAGTCCTTACAACCTAAAATATATATGCTTATATAGAAGTAAGCCTTAAATGTTGGAATATAATAGTTAAAAACAATGGTCTGTATATTATTTTTACAATATTAAGGTAGGATATCTATGTTTTTTAATAATTTTTTTCATTATTGCCAAACATTGTCATTCAATGGCTCTAGACTTACAACATGCACTGGTTTAGTAGAACACATTATTTCTAAAACACTTTTTTTTTTATTCCACTTTAGGTTAACTGAGGAGGGAAAGTGTTCCCTCCTTCTTTTGCCTCGGGCACTGAGATCAGGAAATTCATTGCTAATCACTTTGGTTGTGATTTCTGATTTCAACTGGCAGCAGAGAGAATTGAACTCTGGTCCCCCGGGTGAAGCTAGTTTCACAAGGTAGGCCTCAAGCTTGTTAAGTTAGAGTCCTGCCACGCGTTTATCAATTTTAAATTAATCTCCAGCTTCCATAGCAGTTTCTAAAAATACAGTGTTCCTTTCAGATAGCTTATTTAAACTAAAACACAGGCTGTTACAAATCCCTAAATAGGAAAATTACTCTCTCCTGTTTTCACCTACATAGTAAAACTATATATAGAAGACCATTTATAGTAAAAACATTTTTCATTTCTTTTAACTTATTTTTTGCTTTTCCTTGCTTTTGGTTACTAATTATACTAACTATTGTTTACAGGGCACATTTAGAGTTGGACTTTGTCTGTTTTTTTGTGGAAGATACACAATTCCATAGTGCGCATTCAGACCAAAAGTGTGTATGTATACATCTGTATATACCTTTTTGTGTATAGTTGACCTCCCTATGCCTGGAGCAGGCGAGACAGAGGCAGGCAAGCAGGCGAGTACAAAAAGGATGTGTTATTGCTACTCAATTTGACACGTACGCATTTGCAGAGACGCCCTTTAGGTGGTGTATCTATTTTGGATGCTGGAGGGCAGGTGCAATGCTATGTTATTACGGTTATGACTATCAGTACTAGCTAGCTGCTCTGATTGGCTTATTATGAATTAACCCCTCCAGATTTTATATCATTAGCATTGGAGTAGCTATATTGTAGAAAATCTATTTGCATTATTTAAATTGGGAATAAAAAAGAAGTTTTTTACGGGGAGATAAATAGGTGTTTGCATTTAATTTAGTTTAATTTATACTTGTATTTAATTACATTTTATATAAAAAAAATACTTTTGTATTTCTTAACAAAAGTGAATCCAAAATTCTCTTTTATGTGTATGGTATTTCATTACATTACTGTATTGTGCACAAGTAGGGAAAACCAATTTTATTCCATTCTATGTCTACACTATAGTGAAGAAAATACACACTTGTGTGTCTTAAATACACCTGCACAAATGCTACTGCAGCTGATCGCATCTTCAAATTCATGCATGTGTACGAAAATGCACTTTTTTTGTGTGTGTCTTTCCCTACATATATTTGGGACGCAAATGTATCCACCTCTAAATGATCCTCATTGTAATACATATGACCCCTCGGGTAACCATCAGTGGCTGACCTGCCACCCCCACAGGAGGCCCCCAGTCTGGCCTTTACTGGGCATACCCCGGACTCATGCATGGTCAGAAGAGTCCCCTGCTCTGTTCTTCTAAGAGCAGAGAGTGTCCCCGCTCTTAAGGAGCGTCAGGGTCTGAGGATACACTGTTCTATCCTTAGTGACACTCCTGCTTGATCGAAGTCCTGTCAGATTGCAATCTGGCAGATATAATTGAAAAGCTGGTTGGAAAATTACTTCAGACATGGGAGTGTTTGTTGGATTATGTGTTGAGCAAAGAAGGAGCAAGAATTTTTCAGGTGGTCATGTCTTATCAGGCTCTTTGGCCCAGTCACCGAACAACAAAATGTGTGGCAGGTCAGGCCACAGTGTGTGTCCATATTGCCTACTGATTATTTGATGATGAATTTGAACATCAGGATCGAAACTAGGGATGTTCACTGACTCCAGTGTTTTAGTTTTGGTTTTGGATTTATATTAACTTTGTGTTTTGGTTTTGGTTTTGATTTTGCTAAAACTGCCCTCACGTGTTTTGGATTTGGTTTTGGATATGTATTTTGTTTGCAAAAATTGCTAAAAAATGCTAAAATCACATAATTTGGCTCTTATTTTGTTACTATATTATTATTAACCTCAATAACATTAATTTCCAGTCATGTCCCATCAATTTTGACCACCTCACAGGTCATAATATTATTTTCATCCAGTTTACGTCAAATACAGCAGCGAGCTGGCTGGTTACTTAGCAACAGAGCAACGCTACAAACACATAGCAGTTTATATCACATCTAGCAGCAGTGGCAGAAAGAAAAGTGGTGCAAGATGAAATTGGCCTTCAACCCTCTCATCCACCCTTATGTTCAATTGCCATAATATGATTGATGGGCAGCAGACTAGACAAGATTTTAAAGTTGACAATATAATGACATTGACAGTATTATTAGGACAACAATTGAAATGTAGACAGTATTTATTAGGTTTACAATTCAAATGTAGACAGTTTTATCTCTAACCCTGTCCCTATCCTTAGACCTGTCCCTATCCCTATCACTATCCCTAAACCTGTTCTTAACCATATCCCTAGCCCTATAATAATACTGTCCACATTTGAATAGTCTACCTAATCATACTGTCCACCATGTGAATTGGTGACCTAATAATACTATTTCTGTGTGAGCAATGGCAATGGAGACTGGAGAGTGACAAAAACAATGCTACCCCTTTTGTTTCTGTGTGAGCAATGGCACTGAACAATGGCACTGGAGAATGGAGAGTGACAAGAACTCTGCTACCCCTCCTGTTTCTGTGTGAGCAACGGCACAAAGCAATGTCACTGGATGCTGACAAGAACTTTGCCATCCCTCCTGTTTCTGTGTGAGCAATGGCGTTGAATAATGGCACTGGAGACTGACAAGAACACCTCCACCCCTCCTGTTTCTGTGTGAGCAATGGCGCTGAGTAATGGCACTGGAGACTGCCAAGGACGCTGATACCCCTCCTGTGTGTTGTCTGAGAAATGGTGCCGGATCTCCAGGGAGGGAGGAACTTATGGAATCCAAAACCCGCAAGATCCGACGATGATATTTTGCCTTGATTTCAGTTCAGAGGACGCAGGAAAGTACCAAGCTCGGTACCAGGCACGGCTCAGTACTCAGATTTGGAATGTCCTGGAGGGCTCGGTTTTCAGAAAACTGAGCCCGAGCATTCCTAATCTACTCATGTATGGCTAACTTAAGTGTGTGATTACATTGTTTATTTTTCTGTCTTATTGTTCACCATCCCAAACATGAAAATTAGCTGGAGCTAAAGTTGCCATATCCACAGAACAATACTGGGGATCTCTGCCCAATTGTCACCTCAATGTTCAATGGTATGTAACCATAATCTGCTCAGGGTGGCCTAAATTCAGTACAATCAAATTGTTATCAATGTAAAGAGCTCATCAACGGATAAATAGGATTGGAAGCTGCAGTATTTAGGAAACATGTTCCTGAAATGTTTGCATTTATATGTGTGAAAGTTAATAAACCTTTCAAATAAACCTGTGTTTTATGTTTATTTGTCATGTAATATAAAAACACATAACAATCATCAAATGTCAATATTATATCACATAACAATACAATAACCATGTATGACAATTCTGGTAGTGGTTTCAAAGCAGGAATGGTGCACTTTGAAATTACGCCAAAATGGCTGAATCATGTGACTTTTATAAAGGTTCTCCTTTACCTGTATTACTTAATCGACAATAGTTTTTTAATATTATTTGCATTTATGCATGTCAAATGAGACTGTTGTAGTAAACAACGGCGCAAAAAATTGTTTATTTATGTAGTTCTCCTTTAAAAGAATATCAAATGAGTATTATTTCTTTTTTATATATCTGTACTTTAATGAATATAACTTATTTAAGATTCTTTTATGCTTTTCAGCTGCAACAAACCTTGGTCAAGACACAATACTTTCTTGTTAACTTACATGTACAATTCACAAATTCTACAGAGGTTTGTCTGCGCTGATATTTTAATGTGTTTTGACAGTAAGTCAAGGGGCTTAGCTGTGAATTGTAATACAAATTCTCAGCTTGCTGTATCTTCAACAAAAAACGAAAGAAAAGAAAATGAATACAAAAAAACGAACAAAAAAGGTCTAGACAGACTTTCCTTCAACTCACCAGGGAGAGGTTTTTAAAACCAGTTTATGAGAAAATAATTCAGGTTTGCACAATGCACTTTTCCCTCCTTTTTTATATTACCGCAGCACGACTGACAAATTAAGAACCCAGAGAATTTTATCCAGAAGAATGCTGGTCTGTTAAAAAATGTACATTTCCCTCACAGTAGGCTTACATAGTTGGTTCCCATTTATAAAGCTGTTAGGAAGGACCATATAAGACATATAGAAAGAGGTCATAAAACCATTCATCCTCACAGTTGTTAAACTGTTTTGTTGAAATTCCTCCAACACTCTCCCTGTCAGTTTCTCAAAGTGGAAAATAAATAGCAATAATAAGAAATCAATTTAAATATAAACTAGTTTGCTTTTACAAATGATTAAATTACAAGATATGTTTCATAGCAGACATTTAGGTAAATCTTTATGGTGCCAAATGCTAGACTTTGGTTAGTCGTGTCGTTAAACAATTGTTCTACTTGTAGTGTGGCAGTGGTCCAATTCATTTAGGAGAAATGAAATCTGACGTTAACATAACATCAAAAAAATGCATTTCACTTACACTATACAAATTAGGCTAGAATCATTAAGGGATCTGTTTGACTTGTTGGTTTAGCCCATACTATGAACAGAGAGCAGGTTACACGAGACCTTTTAATTTTATTTCTCTTAAAACATAGATTTACATGAGCGCATACATCAACATTTTCCCTTGGATTTATCCAACTATTCTTATATATACCATTATACACCGTGTGTATCCTCCCTTCTGTGCTGTTATTCTTTCTTTGTGATTCAACATTTGCATTTTGCCTTATTTATAGTGTTTCAGCACCAATGTATACCAATGTGCTTGGTTAACATGTGTTGAAAAGTATTGATTTAAGGCACCTTAATGGTAAGGTGATTTTCTGGTCATTTTGACTGAAAAGCCCTGCAGAACCAAACTAAACGTTGATTTGAGTGAGTTCTTTTATTTAATATTTTGTTTTGAATTCCATATTTTGACTGCCCTAATGAGCATTTATCACTTTTTAAAATATTTCTATAGATGATACTACAAAATAGAATTGGCAGTGCTACATAAATTGATGCATTTCAGTTAACATAAAGCAAACAATTGTTGGACAAAAAATATTATTTGGGCTTTTGCAAAACACAAGGAATAGTTCTATATTGTTTTCTTATTGTCATCCAGGATCACTTTGGTCAAGGAACTCTCTTGAAAGCTTGAAAGGATGTTAGAGGCTTAGAAAGAAGCACTTTCAGGATTTTTCTTATTCAGGTTGTATTACTAGTAAGTCATATGGTGTTTCACCACCTTGCTGAACCTGAATGACCCTTTAATAAAATAGCTCTATGTATTGTAACAAATGTTATATAATGTATAGGAAGGACACATGGTGGACCCGAGTCTCTGGTTTCTCTGTGTTTGAGAAGAGCAGCCATATTGATGGGGACCCGGAACCAGTGAGGAGGAGGTCCTGGGCTCCCCTGGCATTCTGGGCAGTGGTAACTTGGTCTGAGTGATATTATAAAAGCTCCCACTATTAATAAAAAAACTTCTGGATGGGTAAGAAACGGAAGTGGGGGGGGGGTGAGGGATGCCACAAAAGAGTGACTTTATTAGGGAATCTAGAATTCCCTCGTTAGCGGTGATCTCATTAAGAAAGGGAAGTGCACAGCGGATGCTGCAGTGGCATGTAAAGGTGCCCAGGGTAAGGTTGTCAAGAGACACCAGAGGAGTGTCCACAATAGTTTGGGGTGATCCAACATGTTTAACTGTCAGAAATAAGAGCCAGTATAACGAGATACAACAAGAGACCACCAGCAGACACATTGTTGGCACCACAGGGTAAAAGGTAGTAGAAGTCAGTAAAGCCCCTTCCTAACAGGTAGCCCTTAAAGTTGTTCCCTGGAAAGACCCCAGTACAGTGAGGGGCAGGCAGCTGCATGGAGCAGAGCAGTTAATTGGGAGTGCAGCTGAAATATTAGTTGGAGATTGCATGGCAGAGTTGTCCCTGGAGGAGGGGATGTTTGCGCCTCCTGAAAGGGGAGTCCCTGGATCTGTGAGGTTGCCATCTGGTGGGGCCATTTCATTTAATAGGGGGGCCTATTAATTTAAGGTGAGGTGAGGGGACCTTTAATTTATTGCTGGGGTGGTTCGGGGCTATTAATTTTATGTAGGACTGAGTTTGGGGAGGAAGGCTATTTATTAAATGTGAATATGAATGATTTAATGCTGGGGATGGTTGTGGGAAATAGTTATATTTATTAAATGTAAATCCTATTCATTTATTCCCGGGGCTGTTTGGGGGAGGGGAATAGGTTTATTTATTAATTGGCAATACTATTAATTTAATATCAGGGCTGCTTGGAGGGAAATAGATTTATTTATCAAATTTGAATATTATTATTTTAATGATGGAGCTGGAGGGAGACCTAATGTGGATGCTATTAATTTAACGCCATGGCTGATTGTCGTTTTCTAAATTTCATGTATCCATTTTTTTTACAAATAGGGCCTCAAACATTCCAGGATCCAGACAAGTAGCAACTGATCTAAAGACACCAGCAGCCACAGGTAGCGAAAGCAACAATAACAGGTAGGAGAGAGTAGGACAATCTGCCAACTGTCCTAAATTTGGTGGGGTAGTCCAGAATTTGGCTGACTGTCTCACTGTCTCAGGATTTGGTCCAACTGCAAGGACAGTTGGGAGGTATGTCCCGCTTCACACTGTACTGCTGATGAAGACAAAGCTGTGTGCACAGTAGTGCACACAGCATAATCTGTGTACTTGTCTAAATTTTGTCTAAAATGATAATCATATTTCTCCATAAGGGCCTCCTGTTTTATGTGCCCCAGGTCGCCCAAAGCCTTAAACCAGCTCTGTTTGGCAGTGGGTTAAAAAGAGTCATCTTAAAGAATTAGTTTATGACAGCAAAGTGGTCATATTAGACGAAATTAGTAGATGATGTCTTGTTAACTATTGCTAACCCAAATCTTTCCGTTCCTCCTCTTGCAGACGAATTAAATCTCTATGGCCACTTCTCGGAATATAAAGTTAACACTGACAAGACAGAAGTCTTAGACTTTTATGTTTCCTCAGCAGACAAGGTGTCTTTAGAAAGTTCTTTCCCATTTAACTGGCGCCCTCAAAAACTCAAGTACCTTGAGGTATACTTGACTAAGCAACTTCACCAGCTTTTTCAGGCCAACTTCCCTTGCATTCTGGCTCAAATTAAGTTGGATCTTGTTTCGTGGTCGCAGATATACATCTCCTGGATAGGTTGTATTAATGCGGTCAAGATGAACATACTCCCTAGACTCCTTTACCTTTTTCAAACCCTCCCCATCCGGGTCCACACCTACGTTTTCATGTGTCTCCATTTTCATGTATCTAAATTCATCTGGGCGGGTAAGCGCCCCCGAGTCCGTTTCAAGCTTTTGCAGAGAGCCCCGCGGGGAGGGGGTCTGGGAATCTCTGATTTTCGACGCTACTACCTTTCCATTCAGCTTGCTCAATGCGTTCTGTGGTGTAGTTTAACTCCCTCCAGGGTCTGGGTCGAGATTGAGGCTAAGAGTCTGGGTATGCTTTTCCTATCTACTCTCCTATGGCTCCCACAGGCTCGTCGACCAAAACGTGTCTCACTTTATCCGGTCATTACACATTCCCTGGCGGTCTGGGACTCATGCTCCCAGAAATTTGGCCTCTCCCCCATCCCTCTCCCTTAATTCCTTTGTTTAACTCCTCAGACTTTGCTCAAGGCCTTATTCCTAAAGCATTCTCCTCGTGGACCTCACAAGGTGTCCGTTTCTTAAACGATCTCACCTCTACGGCTGTGTTCCCCTCATTTTCTGACATCCAAACGCGAATAAATATTCCCACTAAATTATTCTACCAATTCCTCCAGCTCCGCCATTTTCACCACACTGCCAAAACTCGCCTCTCCTCCCACCCCCTTACTACATTTGAACATCTCTGTCTCCGTCAGTCCTCTACGAAAGGCCTTATTTCAACGTTCTACTATGAACTCGCCCCACCTTCCTCAGACCTTAGAGTCTCGCAGAAACTGGCCTGGGAACGTGACATTGGTGAAGTTCTTTTGAGCGAGGAATGGTCGGAGATATATGAGAATACTGCCTCCAGCTCAATCTGCGTTAAAATAAAAGAGAATGTTTATAAGGTATTGTACCGTTGGTACTACGTTCCCTCCCGGATTCATAAAATTCTTCCAGACTCTTCTGATCGCTGTTGGCGTGGGTGCTCCCATGAGGGTAACTTTATCCATATATGGTGGACTTGTCCCAAATTATCAAACTTTTGGGCCGAGATTAAACACCTGATCCAATCGATTCTCCAGGTAGCGATACCATTAGAGCCTAAATTTTTTCTCTTGCCCTTGGGAGCGCCCGCGGCGACTCGACATCAGAACAAGCTAGCTAGGCACATCTTATCGGCAGCTACCTGCCAAATTGCAGCAGACTGGATTGCATTTCGGTTTTATTTGTTATTTGACCTCTCAAAAATAAAAACTTTAAAAAAAAAAACAAAAGAAGAAATTAGTAATTCAATAAAGTCACAGGTCTTCTGAACAGGGTCTGTGATAGACTGCAAAGGATAAGTTGTTATTCTTTAGCTCTGGCATGCAGTAAATAAGATGTAGCATACTGATATGCAATGTGATGGTGGAGGGAGGGGGAAAAGAGTGGGAGGACTACCAAAAAATCTAAAATAGCAACTCAGTTCTTTTTAGCCAAGGATGTACATGATTTTGAGCCGCCATGTTCCCAGAAAAATAGTAGTAATTTCTGGATAAAACAATATCTGCTCAATTGCACACAATTGATCATCCATTATTTAGATACCAAATCAGAGTCAATAGCAGAAAAACTGTAAATGAATAATGGTTTTCCTGAAACTCAGAACAGTCCCTAGGGTTTTTGGATTGTTAGTTAAATTCTTCTGGGTTTATTTTTTCCATCAATAATTTTTATTGAAACTTTTCAAAAGTGTATTGGGTACAGAAAAAGAAAGGAAAAACAAGGGGAAGGCCAAAACAAAGGTAGATATTTTTGGAACCTCCACACAGGAGAGTCACTCAGTTAAACCAGTGGCTCATCATTTCAACAGTGTACGTATAGAAGAGGGTGAATATACAACAAAACATATTATCTTAGAATTGATAATCTGAAAATACTCATGGTAAAGCAAAAGTGTAGAGAGGGGTAACCTGGTCATTAGGCTGGGGGGATTCAATAAGAGCTGCTAAAGAAGGGGATAGTGAGGAAACAGCGGCATCCTAATGTGCACCATCTGTAACATATCGATGTCAACTAAACCATTTCATAATAGGTGCTGATGCAGATGTGAAGTAGGGCATATCTATTGTCTCCATCTCAAAGCTATAATGGATTTTTCTGATGATGCGGGTGATGGTAGAGGGGTAGGGGACTTCCAGTTTTGAGCTATCGTCACCCTAGCGGCTATAAGTATATGTCCCAAAAGGTAGCGATCTGGTTTAGGTATAGAAGTTGGGTACACATGCAGAAGGGCTAGAGAAACGGTAGTTTTTAAGACAGTGTAAATGAAGGAAAAAACCAGACCCCAGAGAGGCTGGAGCACTGGGCACATACAGAAGACGTGAAAAACATCGGCTAACCCGAAACAGTGGCGCCTGCAGAATTTTGATTGATTTGGTCAGATCTTGTGGAGCCGGTCTGGAGTGAGGTATAGTTGGTTAAGGAGCTTAAACTGCATTTCTGTGTGGTTCATGCACTTTGACATATGGTGGGAGGTTGAGCAGATCATTTCCCACTTTTACGGAGTAAGGGATAGACCCACGTCTGCTTCCCAGCGAAGTTGAGCTGGGACTTTAGAGGAGGGAATCAAGGAGTGGAGACACTGGTATCAGAACGTTTTACCACCTTGATTAGTACCTTTTGTCAGTCTGTCCAAAATTGGAGCTGGGGGGCGGGTAGAGAGCGTAAGGGTTCTTAGAGACAGTCAACACCCAGTGCCTGACTTGCAAATATTTATATGTCTCAGATGGGGAAAGTTGTAGTGGTCTTGAAGCAGAGAGAAGGGAAGAAAAAGACTCTGGACAAACAGATTGGGCAGAGAGGTGATCCTTCTGGTTGTTCAGTTGGTAAGATTCAGACCCACAAAGAGTTTGGAAACCACTTGAAGGGAGAGGTTACGAGATGGAAGTGTAAAATCCGCATGTAGTCCGATGACTCTATCCCACACCTGCATGGCATCTGAGATGGACAATAGGCTATGTACAGCTAAGGGGCGGGGGGGCTTGGGAATCCAAAGAAGGTCAGGTAGAGGAAATGCTGGGCACAAGGCCCTTTCAGTGTCTACCTAAGTCTTAGAAGAGTCAGGAAGTGCCCAATCTCAAAGGTGGCTCAGTATACAGGCTTCTTGATAATAAGTTAGGTTAGGAAGCATTAGGCCCCCTCGCAGCTTAAGCAGGGTCATTCGTTTATGAGAGAAAGCGGGGCG
Organism: Mixophyes fleayi; assembly: GCF_038048845.1. Taxonomy (NCBI): domain Eukaryota; kingdom Metazoa; phylum Chordata; class Amphibia; order Anura; family Limnodynastidae; genus Mixophyes; species Mixophyes fleayi. The sequence continues at coordinate 175,062,955 of NC_134403.1, read as the reverse complement.
TTTCTCTCTCCACAAGTCATTAGAGTATGAAAGCGGGCCATCAATCTTTTGGGTGCAATATATGGAATAGTGCGGAAAACATACATAGGTTTGAGTAACAACATCATTTTAAAGGCAGCTGTGTGACCCAGCCAGGAGATCTCAAAGTTAATCCAATTATTGGCCATTGAGGAGATATGAAGGAAAATTGGGGAAAGGTTAGTTTCAAATATGGTAGATAAGGTAGGTGGTATGTGTATGTCTATGTATGGCAAAGACTCCTTCACCCAAACAAAACGGAATTGCTTTTGCAAAGCCGAGAGTGAAGATTGCGGTATGTTGCTAGAGAGGGTTTCGGATTTAGTAATATTCAATTTATAGAGTGAGGCCTCACTATAGCGATCCAAGATGAGTTTCAAGGCTGACAACGAGGTCTTTGGGCTGGTAACAAATAGGAATACATCATCTGCGAACAGATACAATTTATGTGTGTAGGAGTGAAGAGTAATACCCGGGAAGTCTAAAGCCTATCTAATTGTGTGTGCTAGAGTTTCTATGGCAAGAACAAACATCAAAGGGGAGAGGAGCACCCCTGCCTAGTGCCTTTGGTAATAGGGAAGGAGGAGAATAAGAAGGCATTACTAAATACCTTAGCGGAAGGTCCCTGATATAGGGCCAGATAGGAGTGAAGTATATTACTCTGTATGACACATTTAAGTAGTACTTCTTTCACGTAGAGCCAGTGAAGCCTGTCAAATGCCTTTTCTGCATCTAGAGAAAGCAAGACAAGCTCCTCCTCAGTCCCAGCCAGGAGGTCCACACCATCCAAAATACGTTGCGCATTGTCTGATGCCTGGTGCCCCAATATGAAGCTGGATGGATCAACTGCGTTAAGAAAGGGTTCAGATGATCAGCTATCAGTCTAGCGTAGATTTTCAGGACTGTGTTGAGTAGTGCTCTAGGTCAATAATTCTTACAATCGGATTGATCTTTGCTGGGTTTCGAGTTATTATTTTCGCTTCCAGCATTTCAACTGGGAAGCTACCGCCAATCAAAACACTGTTATACAGGTTGGTGTGCAGTGGGGCCAGCTCTGACCTAAATGTAGTGTATAAAGCATTAACATAACCATCCGGACCAGGGGCCTTGTCCTTCGAGAGGCATTTGATGGCATCCTCTATCTCCTGCTGGGACCAGGGGAGGTTAAGTTGCTCTAAATTATTTACATCTAATGAGAGGAGGTTGTAGAGAATGGAGGAATGTAGAGATGGAAGTTTCATTTGGTTGAACCGTATCTTTGTCCTCCTGCAAGTTATAAAGTCTAGCGTAGTATTTAGCAAAATGGTTAGCTATGGCAGTGGGATTGTGTATCTTATTGTCCTTAAAGTCATGGAGAGATTTTATTCGGTTCCTGGCTTGTTTACCTCTAAGTTTACCGGCCAAGAGTCTGCTGGCTCTATTGCTGGTGGAGTAAAACTTCTGTCACAGTTTGTGAAGGATGATTTCATGCGGGATATGAAAAGTGCGTTGAGCTGCTTCATGACAGTGTTTATTTATTTTTGAAGAGCTTTGGAGGGGTGCATCAGTTTTTGCAATTCCAGAGTAATCAGGGTAGACTCAAGGGTCTTTTGGTGTGAAAGGTACTGTTTTTTTAGGCGGGTGCCTATTTGGATGGCTGCACACCAATAAGTGGAAAGAGAGGTACCCTCTGGACTATTAATCTGAATATATTGTGACAGTGCTTTCGAAAGAGTGACCCTGGGTACTAAGAATTTAAGTAGGTAGAGCGGCATGCGCCAACGTCTTGGTGGAACTTTAGTAAGTTGTAGATTCCAGGACCACTCTATCGGGACATGGTCTGACCATGTGATGGGGAGTATGTTAATTGTGCTGATATGTTGCAGTGTCCATTTATCTGTCAGAACCATATCTATTCTAGAATATGTGTTGTGGACCCCAGAGTGGTAGTCGTGCATTTGGGTAATGGACCCGCCAAATATCATATAGGTCATGCTCCGCTAATAGTTTACAAAAATCAGTAGAAGGGCCAAGGGTAGGATCAGGGCCCGCTGATCTCTGGGGTCTGGACTTGGCTATTTTGGGGTCTAGGGTCAGATTAAAATCACCCAGCCTAAGCAGAAGGCCTTTACGTACTTTCTGTATCTCATCGCATAGTGACCTGAGGAATGGAATTTGGCAGAAGTTGAGTGCGTATAGAGAGACTAAGGTCACCAGTTTGTCCTCTAAGGTTCCAACCAAGATGATCTATTTTTACTTGTAGGTTAAAACAGACATGAGCACTAAACAACACGGCCACACCATTCCTTTTGAACGGGCCGTTAGCGAAGTATCCCAAGGGGTATCTTGAGTCTCTCAGTTGTGGGGGTGCATGGGACAAAAAGTGTGTTTCTTGCAATGCTGTAATATCCGCTCTACGCTTGTGAAATGTAGTGAGCAACAAACAGTGTTTATTAGGGGAGTAAAGTCTCTTAACATTCAAAGAATAAAATTGAACCATGAGTTATGCAATGGGAAAGGGAGATTTAAAGTTGAAGAGCCTGTCATGTTTTTAAGGCATGATGTCTGAGTGAACCAGGGGGACGGGGGAGGGCTAGGGTAAGGGAGTTTAGGGGAAGAAGAGAGAGAAATAAATAAACTGTTCCGAGGAACGGGGACAGAGCATTCGCTACATAGGGAAGCGTGTGACAAACTAGGTATCTTGTGGGAGGGGGGTGGAGCAAGATCTCACCTGTGGGGCACCCGGATGAGCAGGAAGGGGGAAGCAAGTTCTTCTGTTTTTGATGTTTTTAGGACCTTGCAATTTAATCAAGGAAATAACAAATGGCAGCATATCTGGAGAGCTGAATCTTTTGTTTATCAAAATGATGTGAAAAATTAGGATAGTAAGTAACAGAAGTCCGCTGCAGTAGTTGCTTATACCATCCATGGTACATTTGATAGCAAGTAGTGACAATGTCATAGTTTTTCGCAGTTAAGAAAAACTAGAGGAAGGAGAAGAAAGGTGGATGGATCACCCAATATTTGAGGCCCCATCCTCCACTAAATAGCTGAATATCAGTGTAAGTTAACCAGAGCAAACTAACAAAACTCTTCTGGAGGCCAGTATGCAAACTAAAGGTAACTTGTACAATGTCATACTAGCAAATATTAAGGTTTGGGTATAATACATTTAATAGGTTTTTTTCAAAGTAAGTTTTTATACAATGGACCTAAGCTAGTGCACAAAATGTTTATGATTTGATACCTGGTCCGAAGTTGGCCCAATATCTATGATACAAGACACAATGAAGCCTAACAGTAGAGATAGATTGAGTCATTCATATTTAGCAGAAGTTCAGATCTTAGGTTAAACTCTGTGTCATTTAATTTTTTTTTTACACGTGTTTATTAATAATTTGCACTATTGCTGATTTTTTATGATTGACAAAGCCATTTTTGTAAGCTAATGTTCTTGGAATTGCACACCTATGTTCTCCAGCAAGCACCATGTCCTATTTGACACAAAATCAAGCTATGTTCACAGTGCTAGTACAGATTGGAGCTCTGTACAAATGAGAAAAAAGACAGTATAACAGCATATTAAATCACTTCAGTGTATCTTGCCAGAGAGAAGTAAGGAATTTGTCACTCTAGTGAAAAGGCTTCTGAGGTTTTCAAGAGTGTAATCAACCTATTTTTACTTTATGCTACAGAGTCCTGCTGGTTTAAGAACATGAAATGGTGATTTAACACCTCCACTGACAGAGTTGCAGAATCTATTTTAGTGACGTGTCTGAATTCTATAATGCATATCCCCATGCAAACCTTGGTAATTGGATGACTTGTGAACAACCTGACTTTACACGGGGCAGTTTGAGAAGCACATGTGACCAAAAAAATGGCATAAGTTAAAACCTAGTGTCAGCTGCAACTTTCTTTCCTTCTTCGATGCCTGCAAAAGTCCAATCATGGGTGAAATTACTAGCAAGCCATTCTACATTATATTTAAATTCTACTTCTATTATAGTACTGCTTTTTGCAGTGCTTTTCAAATGGCTAGAAATCAAAACATTTATGGTAAATGATTCTACAGCATTCTAATTTCTCTAACAATCTATTTAAATGTACTGTTTATTTTAATTGTTGTCAGTCTTTAAAAAGTGATTGCTACTCTTGCGAGCAAACATTGCACAGTGAATCCAAAAGTTCTTACCTCTCAAATGCGAAGGGTCAATAAGTCATTTGTATATTGAGCTAAGAATATATAAAAAAAATTCTTAGATTGTAATGGCCTACTGATATTTTGTTCAAGGCCTTAAAAATGCTTGCCTAATGAGGGCCAAGAAAATGACTATCAGCAACTCTATTAAGTGCTATGTTTAGATGTGAGATACAGAATTACCAAGTACATCACTGCTAGTTATTTGTGAAGTTGTAGTAATATACTCCTAATGGGGGTTTGGACGTGCTGACATCAGAAGTGAGAATGACAGGCCCACAGTTGACTGTCATTTCCATCATAGCTCTAATAGCCTTGCCAGGCATTCTCCAAGCGGATGAAGAAAGGAAAGGATTTCTGTATGACAGCATTGTACAAGAATGCATGCGAATGCCATTATGGTATTGAGAGTCAGGTGCCAGCAGAACAACCCTGATCAAATAGACAAGCATTGCACTGGATGCTTTAAGTATATTTGAATCCTGTCAATGCTATCAGCCAGCTATCCGCAAGTGAATCTTTAATTAGTTTGTTTTGCTTAGTAGCTAGGCACAAAAGGCATATAGACCCAAAACCTCTGGCTACTTCATCATTAACAGCTTATGACGGGTGTTGAGAGTCAAGGGAGCACGGCAGAACCCCACCCCAAGTGTCTGCTCATTAACGCCTGGCAGTGAAGAACAGGAGTGAAAGGACACTGGAACAAGCTGAATATCTATTTTGAAGGGAAGGCCAAAAAGACTCTCAGTAGATTTAATTAAAACCATAGTGAACAGATGGGAAAGATGGAAAGAGATCTAGCTTGAGACCATTCATCTGTCTAGACTTGAGTGTTTTAATGAAGCCTTTTCCTTTTTGCATGCCCCACATTTTAGCTTTTTACTTAGCTGCATGCAAAAAGATTAGCATTGCAACCCTGCTGTTAAAGCTATAGTGTTTCAGGCTTTTTCACATCAAAATATCCAGTGTGCCAGTTCTAAATTTCCCCATTCAGAATGCAGCTAAATAACCCAATATTCATTTAGCTGTGCAAGTGTTTAGCTATGGGGCTATTTCTTAATAGCTGTTGCCAGCTGTTGCAGCCCACCCAAAGGTACTACAGCAATCAGCCATAATGATTTGTTGTAGGACTTGCTCTATGGAAAAGCTGAAAAACGTTTTTTTTTTTTGCTTACCATTTCTCAGGAATCAATAGCTCAATTTTTGACTTGACATCGGGAGTTTAACCCTGAGGAAGTATTGAAAAAGTAATTTTAAGGCACGTAAAGAATCCCCTAGGTTTATTTTCTGATATGTTTTATATACTTCCGTTGCCTAACACTGCAATGTGGATATAATATTCTCCACAGTACTTGATTGCTTTTTCTTTTAATGTGGTTCAGTATTGCCTTAGCAAAATTTAGTAGGTCTACTCCAATAAATATGAAATTTACCAACCACGGGAAAATTGTGTTCTACAGGTAACAAGTATGTTAAAAAATAGACCAGCATATTGTAATAAATAAGATAAAAACAGCAAGTGAAAGACAAATGAAGCAGATATAAACATATTGCTCTTTTTGAATATTCTATTTTCATAATTGCTGAACACAAACAGCAGCACCGTGTGTTTCATTGTATTATAGGTTATTGGGAAACCATTAAACACATTTACTGCACAGATACTGGCACAAATTTATATATTAGATAACAATTAAAGAGAAAACAGAAATGTAACCATTCAGTGATGGAATGAAATGACAATATAGTCCCATACAGCCACTTACTGGTATCACGACAGATTAAAGAATAGTATTCACAATCTTCTTTGTATTAGTCAAAATAATCATGAAGTTATCTCAATATATGCAAAGGTAAGATAAACAAAATCAAAATATAGTGTAGTAATAAGTGGTAACACTTCCTTCCACCTAATACACGTCTATTAGAAGTTAAGACTTTGAGAATAATTCTTCCTTATCGCCAAATGTTGCACTTACATTAGGATATATCTATTGCATTGTTTGAAAAGTAATAATCGCCAGCACAATCTCCTTTTTTTTATATAGCTTCCTTTATCACATGATCTTATCAAAATGCCATATAATTAACACAATCTTATCATGATTCTACTCAATTCAAAATGGAAAAAGTGCAAAAAATATTGCATATAGCAAATACGCCAGCAAATTAACGGGAACAAGTTCAGATTTTCGGAACAATCTACGACAGGGGTTCCCAAACTATTGCAGTTCGCGGCAACCTTAGAGTCTCCATCATTTTTTCAAGGCACCCCTCCAAAATAATTACCGAGCAGTCCTGTTTTAGAAGTAGTTGTGTCAGAAAGACATAATAAGTATTTAGGTGAGGACAGAAATACTTATAAAGTTGTATGCAAAAATAATACACATAAATCCAAGGAAAAATAATATTTTTATATATTTTTTTCAATTATATTTCTGTCAAAGAATAATTGACAGCTAATTCACCCTGGGACCTCGTTCATCTCCACACACTCTGCCCCTTTTGCATCCAGTCACACTGCCCCCTCTGCATCCAGTCACTCTACTCCCTCTGTATCCAGTCACTCTGCCCCCTCTGCATCCACTCACTCTGCCCCCTCTGCATCCAGTCACACCATCCCCTCTGCATCCACTCAAGCTGCCCCCTCTGCATCCAGTCACGCCACCCCATATGCATCCTCACGCTGCCCCCTCTGCATCCACTCACTCTGCCTCCTCTGCATCCACTCACACCGCCCCCTCTGCATCCACTCACGCTGCCCCCTTTGCATCCAGTCACTCTGCCCCCTCTGCATCCAGTCACTCTGCCCCCTCTGCATCCAGTCACGCTGCCCCCTCTGCATCCAGTCACGCTGCCCCCTCTGCATCCCCTCACGCTGCCTTCTCTGCATCCCCTCACGCTACCCCCTCTGCACCCAGTCACGCCACCCCATATGCATCCACTCACGCTGCTCCCTCAGGATCCAGTCACTCTGCCCCCTCTGCATCCACTCACTCTGCCCCCTCTGCATTCAGTCACGCCACCCCCTCTGCATCCACTCACGCTGCCCCCTCTGCATCCAGTCACTCTGCCCCCTCTCCATCCACTCATGCTGCCCCCTCCGCATCCAGTCATGCTGCCCCCTCTGCATCCAGTCACGCCACCCCCTCTGCATCCACTCACGCTGCCCCCTCTGCATCCAGTCACTCTGCCCCCTCTGCATCCACTCACGCTGCTCCCTCTGCATCCCCTCACTCTGCCCCCTCTGCATCCCCTCACTCTGCCCCCTCTGCATCCAGTCACGCCACCCCATATGCATCCACTCATGCTGCCCCCTCAGCATCCAGTCACTCTGCCCTCTCTGCATCCACTCACTCTGCCCCCTCTGCATCCAGTCACGCCACCCCCTCTGCATCCACTCACGCTGCCCCCTCTGCATCCACTCACGCTGCCCCCTATGCATCCAGTCACACTGTTCCCTCTCACACTGCCCCCTCTGCCCTCTCTCACGCTGCCTCCTCTCACACTGACCCCTCTGCCCTCTCTCATGCTGCCTCCTCTCACTCTGCCCTCTCTGCCCTCTCTCACTCTGCCCCCTGTGCCGCAGCCAGCCAGAGGAAAAAAAAGCAAAACAAAACTTGCCAATCCGCGTGGCGCCCGGGACCCAGCATCCTCCTCTCTCCCGCAGCTTGTCACTGAATGTCGGGCATGCTGCGGGAGAGAGAAGGTTGCTGGGTCCCGAGCGCCGCGCGAATTGGTACGTTTTTTTTGTTTTTTTTTCTCTGGCTGGTCGCTGCACCCCTGTGACAGTGCCACAGCTCCCCTGGGAGCCGCGGTGCACACTTTGGGAACCGCTGATCTACGATATCTGCTGCGATGCACTGTTAATAAATGTACACATTACTTGAATATGCGTCGGTCATGAAAATAGGTAATAATAAATAGGGCCCTAGATAATGTGTTTCAGATGCAGCTTGGAATCTTTTTTAAAGTAAAGCCATGAGTATAAAAACTTACAAGAAAATTAGATGCTGTCGTCATTGTGAGCAGGGACAAGCACAGAATTTTCAGAAGGAAATGCGCACGATCTACATTTCCCGATTTTTACAGAGCATTCCCAATATGCAGACCACGAATATATATATATATAATGTATATATATATATATATATATATATATATGTAGTGAGTGCCCCCCTTCCTATCAGAGGCAACGGTCTCTTCTTGCATGGCGCGTCCACCCGTTACTTTACTTGGAGGGCTGGAGAAGGGTGCAGCATTCTCTCCTCTTGGATCTGAAAGTGTGGTGCTTGGCTGTGACATCATTGCCAAGCGCCACACTCCCAGTGTAACACTGACACGAAACACCAGCTGCAGCCAGCAGCTTCATATGTAAGAATTTGCTTGATGATTCTCCTTCAAGGGCGTGGGGGCACAGCAGGTGCATTAAACTCTGGAGGACCAACATGTCTCTTGTTCAGTGTTTTAGGTGCCCCCTAACCATTGACACCCTGAGCAACCACCTTGGCTCACCTAATGGGAGCTCTGGCCTGCAACTAATACAGGTGGAAGTGCCTAGTTGCTTTTTTGCATTTCATGGTTATTGTTTACTTAGAGGTTACTATATCCCTCCTGTTAAGTGGCAAATAGCATAGCATATAATCAGTGGTGGAACTACCATGGGTTTAGGAAGTGCAGCTGATATGAAGGGACCTCCTCATGCTACAAGGCCACAGCCAGTGGCCCTCACAGCCCTCCTCGAGGTCCCCTTTCTACTATGAAAAAAGCAGAGCAGTGTCCTCTTCTCAGTGGGCTGTACATGCTCAGAAGATTCCTACTTTTTTCAGGACGGGGCCCAGGAGGGGCCCAAATATTACTATGGGGCATGGACATGCACTTTTCCGCCTCTGCATATAGTGGCTACACTCATATTTCATGATGTGAGTGGTTCAGGTTAAAAAATAGTTAATCGTCTACAACTAATCTTGTTGTAAGAACCCACATTCACACAGGTACGTTCATTAATGAAGATGAATTACACAATCACTGGTGTAGCAAGGAGCAATGTCCATCGAGATAAATCTCCTGCTCAGACTCTCCCTTTTAATACAAAAACTTTATTTGTACTTTTTATCCACCAGCAAATATCAGACTAAAGATGATTCCAGGTACCCAAAAGGTGCATTATGTCTCTGCTTTTAAAATAATACAGATCCTTCCCATGGTATCAAACTTATCCACCTTTCCTCTAGTTAATCATCCCCCCCAAGCATTTGACTTCATTAGCCCCCTAGCCAAATTAACCTGTATTTTATAAATCACCCCTCCACCATCCCTCTACATCACCTCCTTCATTATCTCCCTGCATCACTCCAGTCTGTGGTAATTATCACCATAACCACCTCCCTTCATTATCCACCCACCTCCACCATCCTTCTTAATCCCTCAACGCTTCTCTTACTTTCCAAAGAAGAAGCAGCAGGTAGAAGAGCAGGAGTCCCTCACTGCATCTGATCACATGCTTCCTTTTAAATTGTTACATACCACCTTTCCTTTGTCCATTAATAAGGAGGAAGGGGATGGGAGTAATGCTATGATATGCCACAGGAACACCATCTCTATAAAATAAACTCTTTATTTGCACTCATCTTCACTCCAGCACAATACTTGAGTTGCAAATAACACTAAAATAAATATGTACATCTCCTTTCTCACTGCAGCACAGTTAATCACCCCTCCTCTGCAGAGTCTATAACACTGTACCTTCTCTACCCCTCCAAGGATTCTCACACTCCCTAGTGTCCTCTTGCAGCTTCTTTATTCCCCCAGTGGGCTATAACACCCTCTTTGGTGTCCTCTCTGCCCTCTGGGTCACATAAGATGCTGCTATTCTGCTTCACTGCACTGCTGCTTCCTCTGCATAGGGTCTCCCAGATATATTCTCACTCAAGACAGGCTTATTTAATGCCAGCACACTGCTATATGCAGTGATCCGCTCTTCTTCTTGGATTCTCTCTAAAAGGGTCTCTCCCCCCTTATTCGGTGCAGAAATGTTGCTTTGGCAATGACCCCCTCTGTATTGGGGACCCCCTTTTTTCTCTCAGTGGCTCTTTTTTTAATTAATATGGGGACTCATGACCCTACTTGCGGCTCTCTGAACTTGTGGATTCCTTTCCCTCTTTATATACAGCCAAGCTCTGATGTAATTTTTTCCTCAACTCTTTTCCATTTCAATTATATTCTATAAGTCATTATGTTCTTTGGCCACGGACCAGCTCCCAAATTTGCTGGGGAATCCCAGGACCTCCTTCCTTCCGTCCCTGGCTGTCACACCCTCACCACTCACTTCTCCTTGGCTCATACCAGCAGGTGTGTCTCCTCTGGGTTCTAGTGTTGGGGCCACACATTCAGTCACAGGGAGGTGTGAATAACAACACCAGAGGGGGCGTTACTTTTAGACTCAAGTAACTATATTGTGAAAGGTGCCTAAATTGTTGCCTGCATTATTTTAGGTCTCTCATTTTCTTTTACTTCTACCCTTATGAACTGACCACGTTATTATAATGGTTTTCCTATGCTACCTACATTGAAATCTTGTTCAACGCTCACACACAGTCAAGGCAGTACCCGTGACTGAGCCCTTACTGTTGTTGTACAGCAATTGATTGGGACAAGGTTTCTTAACTCTTGCCCTTATATGCCAGTAACAGGCTAGGTTCCAAATCACACAAAAAAAACTATTTGCTGATTGATCTGTCCAGAAAAAAAATCTGAATGTCTGTTAATTACTGAAGAAGTTTCATGGCCCTTAAGGGCTGAATTGGACAGCCTTGATCTAGGTACATGCTAGCTTGAATGACAGGAGAGCAATTGTGCCTTGGGCTGATGTGGATTTAATGATTCAGGTCACACAGGGATGGGAATCTATTCACTGTCACATCCAATGTGCAGCTGCTGTACAACTTTCTCCGAAGACATATTTTGAGTCAATATGATTAAATGGAGTGAACTAGTGAAAAGAAAAATCAGTTCCTAGTTGTATTCAGTAGAATGTGTACTGGAAATGTCTTCATGTGTAATTCTGTAAGGTAAACCACAGTGTTTATATACTTATCCTGGCCATCTCATATCACTATTGTATGACCATTGCAATGCAGGTAAAAGATCATTGGCCCTATTCCAGCTTTGCAGTATTAATACTTAGGGGTCTTTATAACTAAAAGCAGCGATAGAACTGATTTTCTAACACTGCATTTCACAACGATATATAACATCTTCTATTACTGCTATTTATCATTAAAAGGTCACTGGGGCAGATAAGCCATGCGCTGCTCCTCGGGGACACTGGCTGGCAGTGGTAAGCAGATACTTACCTGTGCGTACGTGACCCGGCATCAGCAGTCATACATGTGCACTGCACTGGGAGCACAGTTTCATGTATTCAGTAGCAGATTCAAAGAAAATGTAAAATAATATTAACAGCAATAATAGAAGATAGATAAAAAATAGAAATAAAATCGCTGCTGCAATCGCAGTCAGTGGATTGCAGCAGTACAGGTATCCCTGCGACCCTTCTTAAATAGGCCGACAAAGGTATCCGCCACTTTCAGGGCTTGATAAAGGAAGATGCCCTCTCTTTTGGGAAAACACCCACCACATAGATCCCTATGATAAATAAACCTCTAACATTTAACCGTTTAACTGGTAATACCAAGTGCAATTTATGTTCTGCAGCAAAGCAAATGCTCTAAACAGATTATCCAATTTATTATGCATTTATTTTGTCTACTTGTTTTCCCTACTGTACGATGCTGCGGAGCACTGTGGCGCATTTCAAATCTCTAATAATAATAATAATAACACTAATAAATTCAGATAGTTTTAATAAGTGTAATGCCACCAGATTAAGGGTTTTAGACAAACCAGTGCCTACAATAAATGCCTTCTAGATTTTTATTTTATATCCTTTATGAAGATTAATAAATCCAAAATAACACACAGTTATAATTTTCTAAAGAAACTCTATGGACAATTTTCCCTAGTTCTACTTATCCACAAACTTCAAATATGCGAATATGTAAAAAACAGCTCTTTGCGCTGCTAAGTTCCCTACTATATTAATCTCATTATCCTTTGAACCGTTTAACTGGCAATGCCAAATGCAATTTGTATTCTGCAGCAAAGCAAATGCTCTAAACGGATTATCCCAATATGAACCGTGGCAATCCTCGATATTGTTGGGCCTGAAAGGCCGTCTATCCACTGAATAGAGTTCCCATATGCCTTCTGAGCTTCATGACAAAATGTTGCGTCTGCTTTGCAAGGGATAAATTAAGCGTGTGAAAGTCTTAGCAAAGCCCTCATTTTCCAGTTAATCAAATCTCTCCTAATCAAATTAGCACACATAATTCCTCTGGATGCACGGCACAAAAAGTGCATTATCCCCTTCTTTGGAGTTGAAAGGGAGAGAACAGCATGATGCCTTTTCTCCTCTGCTTGAGTGGGCCCAAATAGAAGAGTTCTTCAGAAAGGCAGTTTGAGGTAAACTTTGGCAGCATTAGTGTTCTCAGCTCATTAAATCCACTGCCTCTGTGACCACCTCCAGGGACCAGTGAAGCATTCTGTAATGAGATACTTGTTTAATTTTTCTTCAAAGACTGGACATCTGTGACAAACCTCCCCATTTCAGCCCCACACAGGCAAGTTTATCAATAGGCTTTAGGCCTCTATCTAGTTTGATGGAGTGTTTTCCATTGAATAAACCAGATAATAAATTTTGAAGAGAACGGAACAATTGCCATTAACTCTGCTCTCTCCGAAAAGTCGAAGCCCATCATGAAAATTCAATAGCCGGCACAGCTAAATGGATAAATGTTCAAAGTCAACCTTTTTAATTGATTTTCCTTCATGAAATGATCTAGTCTCTGAAGCTAGCCGTCCCCAAGCCCCTCTTTAACCTTTCTTTTCATTCCACATACATTTAGAAACACTGAACAAAAACGAATAGCTAAAATATTAATCTCCCTGGAGAGCAAAGGCTTGCAACAGACCATATTCTTAGATCAATTCCCAACAGTGTCAGTGGTCTACAAAAGAATGAAACACACTTTTAGCTCTATTCAGTAAGGCTCTGCTCCTGACCTTTATTGAAAACCAACCACCACATCCCGACACTAGCTGCAACTAAAAAGCCCTCGCTAGATAATAGAAATTCACTGAAGATATTGTTATGTCTCTTTTACTCAGTCACTTCTGGTTATTTGATAATGAGGCCAGAGACATGCATAATGAAAGCTGTCTCAACAATATTTGCACTTTAATGCTTTATTATGTCTATGAATATGTTCTGAGTGGTAATGTATATTTTTTTCAGTTTTCATGAGCTTTTCAAAGGCATAGGAAATGATAACAAGCTATTATGACTTCTGAGTTCTTAAACAGCATGAATAGCAACAGTTATGAGAGTCTTATGATTTTACTTTGTTTTTAAACCAAATTTAGAAAAGCAGTATCCCTTTGCCCCTCTAATCATTATCCATTGTATGTAATTTCATGCTTCTTGACGTCATTCCCTTCTCACATGGTTCCTTTTTCATCTTGCGCATACTTACTTCATTTAGATATATATTTAAAGCTTGGGAACATCTGTGTTTTGAAACAGAGAGTCTGTGGCTGGGATACATTAACTCTTTCAAACCCAGCTGGGTAATGAAATGTAGTCTCTGAACAGCTAAATAAGACATGAAATCAACCTGGTTAGTTTTAATGAGACAGTAAAATATTATTTATTTAAAAGACATTACTTTCAGAGAGATGTGAGATGTGGCTAATCAACAAATTGGAGAGAAGAGGTGTTGTCAAATGGGCATTTTTGAACACCAGCGATTTCCCAGCTAGAAACGCATTGGTGTTCAAAGCACTCAAATTGTTCAGTGCGTCTTGGCAAATGCTCATCTTCTGTCCAGTTATGATGATAAAAAACATTGCATACAGATCATTCAGTGCATAGTCCCTCCCATGTGATAGGGGAGGAGCATTTCCTTTTCACTTCAATGTGTCAGCACAGAGCAATTTCAACACTACGGTTTTTCTAATTGGAAAAGCACTAGAGTTTAAAGCACCCATCTGACACCCGCCAAATACAAGATAAAAAAAGCAAAACATACCATGTAAATCATCCATATTACGCGATCCCTTGGTACTACGAATTCATATGTGACAGGTCCTTTTTAAGTATTGTTACATATTACGCTAATAATGAAAATGTAAAAAACTAATAGACCATTGATTAGTTGTCGGAAAAACAAAAAAACAAATAGACATTAATACCATTTTATCTTGTAAATTTTGGTTTGAATTGTTGGATATTTCTTAACAATAAAATCCATTCTACAGAAGTGAAACACTATGCCAAACCTTGTATTTTTGCAATTGGATTTTTGCACTTTTATATGTATTTGTCGCAGTATAATGAGCTAGAAAAGGAGAAATGGTGGAAAATAAAATGTGAATAATCAGAACAGGGGTTAGGTGGCGCCCCGTGCTATAACACACTTAGGGCTAGATTTACTAAGCTGCGGGTTTGAAAAAGTGGGGATGTTGCCTATAGCAACCAATCAGATTCTAGCTGTCATTTTGTAGATAGTACTAAATAAATGAAAGCTGAGATCTGATTGGTTGCTATAGGCAACATCCCCACTTTTTCAAACCCGCAGCTTAGTAAATCTAGCCCAAAGACACCTCTTCCCATTAGTAAAAGGCTAGTCTGGTAGCCTTATCCTTTTCAGATTTTTAAGTAAGTGTCTGTTAGTTTTGGCAAGCACCAGTTCTTCTAAAGACATGAAACACCAATGCAGACGATAAATGCAGCCCAAGTTTAAAAGTAGTTTGATTTAAGTGTGTTTAAGTTTAAGCCTTTATTTGAGTAGCTGACCTTGCTAATATACTATGTAGATCTCTTGCCAGCTAACCCTTCGACTGTAAAGCATTGCTTCAAGCTGTGGGCAATGATCTGTAAAAGAAATGAATGAGTGGGTTTTAGCAGCCAGGATCTGTAGCCTAGTATCTGTATCTGACAGCTGTCACCCTCTCTACTGAGGCCAAACCCTAGCCCTTCATTTAAAAGCAGACTGGCTGATCAGATTACCGGTACAGTGTGTCAAAAGTAACTGCACACAACTAAAAAGACTGAAAGTCAGCCTATAAATAGATATACTGACTGTCTTTTTGGACATCTTGAAGGGTCTGATTTGCACTTGCAGGGTTATATGTTTGCCAATGGTAAAATGAGACACTGCTGTCTAAATGTGGATATTGGCCGATATCAATATGTGTTTCTGCAGATGAATTTGATTCTCCAACCCTCACTAATTCTACTGGGATTTGCATGCAAAAAGGAAACCTTCGTTATGTGCATAACTAAAGAATCCCACAGGCATCACTTATGCTAAAATAAAGACGAAGTTTCTTTATTTTATATCTATTATATATGTCAAGCAAAGCTTCCTCCAGAACAGCTGTGAAAGCACTGAGACAGGAAAGCCAGAAGAGAGTTATCTATAGGATGTAATGAAAGCAAAGCTTACTTACTGGGCACCAATGAGTTATAAATGACCTAACAAACATTTTAGATCATGTACCAGACTTTCCGAGAAGCATTTCTCTCTCTTCAAAGCAGCCTTGATGACATTATTGGCATATAAAACTTGTAAACAGCTTCAAATACCAACCTTGTGAAACCACTGACATGTGCACCAAATGATACATGTATTGTGCTCCCATAGTTATATTCATGTACCGATAAAAGTACATGCAGGACAATCATACACACCGGATTACACAAAAATACTGTGGAATGTAAACAGCACAGCATATAATAAAACACTCATCTGACACATTGATAATATTGATTTACTGTAACATTACTGCTACTGTGGTGATTTACTTATGACAACAGTAGCAAAGGGAATCTTCTGTAGATAAAAACCACAAATATTATGGGGGGCAGGAAAAGGCTGGGCCCAGCCCCAACGTGGGCATCCTTGGGCTGGGTCACTGGGCCACCTGCATTTTTTTCCCTTTAAAATGTTCCTAATAGGCTGTTGAATCGAGTCTAGCACTCCGGGCTAAAATTTGCCAGCCCTCCCCTGATGGGATGAATTCAATTTGAAGTGAGGTCCTGTTAGAGCCTTGCGCGATGAGAATCTGTGGGATGTTCGGTACCCAAAACATCAATTATTTTTTCTTGAACCGCCTAGAGGTATGACGTACTGAACTGAATCCAACCCTATTAGTGTTAACTGAGGTACAAAAACAAACAATGCAAAGTTTAAGATAGTAAAGCAGTGGCTGTCTTCAAAGTGGTCTGGAAGTCCATATTTATCCCACTCGGAGAGATACACATGATTAACTGTTGCTTCAACCAATCAACCAAATGCATCCCTCAATCTAACCCTAACTTATTGGTTGTACCAGAATACACTGCCAAGCAGCAAACAGATGTCTACAGAATTTCAGCATTAAAGTGCTGGCTTACATATTTTTTAAAAAAAGTGTATTTACGTGAATGTGTTTAGTCAGATGCATCTCATGATGGACCCAGCTCAAAATCAGTAGCATCTGCACCAGGCATACATCAGGTGTAACAAGTGTTTATTTTTACACTCCACGATAGAGATGTGGCTTGAAAGTGTTAGTAGTAAATTCTAAAGTCGCATTACCTTACTTGTACACAATATAATAATAATATAATTAAGTATCGTATACACAAGATAGAATCGCATATTGACAGTGTTAGTAATAAATGAGAAAGTCACATTTTTAATATAAAATGTAAAATGCAAGCACAAATACAAATTACAAATACAAATGCACACTTAAAAGTAAAATAAATATATGTTTTCCCCAGGAAAAACCCAATTGGAATATTCTTTCCTGCACTAGTCCAAAAGGAAATGTCAATTAAGTCAGTGATAGGGAAAAAAACGATATACTGATATATGCATACACATTTTTGCATTATGCACAATAAGGTAATGCATATCCTACACACAGAAAAAACAGGCATAACTCCAACTCGAAATAAGTCCATATATATGTAACGTCTGACGGCATGTCATATGGAGGACTCTGGCTCTGTCTCAGTGGCATAGTTATGCATTTTACTATTATGTGTAAATGGGTCTGACACTAGAAACCATTGTTCCTAGTGTACAATGCCCACTGCCATTAGTATTAGTATGTATGAGCATTAAGGCAGTGTTCTAAACAGAACGCATCATGTTCTATCTTTTTTATCGCGGCTAAATGCATTGGGTGGGGTACTGAATAACAGTGCTGATTGCACCGACAAGACGTACCACTACATCTTGAGTCCGGACAGCTCCTTCCCAACGAGGATCCATCATGACTTTTCTGTGAAGCACTTGAAGCAATCCCGAAGAAAGAAGACGCCGGTGGGACTGGATGACGTCACTGACATAGGCGATGCTTTTAACACTACTCTTAAGAGGGTAGTGTAACTATGCGACTATGTACAATGTACAACCCTTTGTAAAGTACATTGTACATGGCCGCATAGTTACATTACCCCCTTAAGAGCAGTGTTAACAGCGTCGCCTATGTCAGTGATGTCATCAAGACCCGTCGGCGTCTTCTTTCTTCGGGATTGCTCCAAGTCACTTCACAGAAGAGTCGTGATGGATCCTCATTGGGACGCAGCCGTCCGGACTCATGATGTCGTGGTAAGTCTTGTCGGTGCAGTCAGCATCAATATGCTGACTATCACTGAATGCATTGAGGAAGCTAACAGTGAGCTCCAAATGCTAGTGACAAACACAAAAAAATGCCAATGGGTATGAGGCTGTAGGCAGGCATGCTTATTAACTCACTGGTACAACACAGATAACATTCCCCAAGGCATACATAAACTTTTTGAAACCGAAAATCTATGTCCTTATGTAGAGTTGAAAAATGTGCTTTGCTGCGCTGCGCATATTCATGTAAAAACCACAAATGGATTTAAAATCCAACATAACTTGCACTTGTGGCCCCCTGAACCTGGAGAGGCAGACTGGGGACATGTACATAAAAGTTCAGTATAGTAAGGACATGCTACGCTTACATGTGTAATACCTGCTCAACCAATAATAACGATTTTCACACAGTGTCTTCTTCTGATTGGATGACGCACATGGTCACTTGTGTCCAATTTCATCCAACATCAAGGGGTAAATGTATGAAGGTCCGATTTTTGCAGGAGAAATTTAAAGTGGCGATGGCTTGTAAAGGCAGGTTTGCCTTTACAAGGCAAACTTCATACATTTACCCCCAAGGAGTAGTATTCGCTTATTAGGGTTTTTATTTTATTTCCATTTGGACTATGCCAATGAAAAAGATTCCTCTTGGATTTTGGAGTTTGCTATAAAGTGTAATTGTAAATGTGTTTATTGTGGTGTATTTATTTTAATTACATTGTTTGTAGCCCTGGGTTTGTGTCTTTGGGTAACATTCAGAATGGAAATCAAGCATAACCATAACTTGAGGTTGAAAAGAGTTGAAGATCCATCCAGGTCTGACAACAGACTCACCCGTCAGACACTTTAGTCCAACTTGCGAACATGTATAAAAACCCTTTATTTTATATGTTACAAATGCAATTGCTATGAAGCATTATTTAAACTTGAATATCCTAGCTAATACAGCAGGAAAGACTTCCTGTCATGAGTTAAAAAAATATTAAAATTGTTTTTATCTTTGCTAAAACAGGTTCAGTAAATTCTAATCTATGGCTAAGAGACTGCAGTCTCAATAAGCATTTGTGAATCATTCACAAACCTTTAATCAGAAGCAGTTCACTAGTGTGGGCATTCGTCATCCTCAATTTTATCCTCCCCTGACCACCTGCAAATAAAACTGTTTTTTTCAGTCTTTCTGCAACTACGTCCCTGGCAGAATCTGTATGCAATTTTTCCAACATGCCCTTACTGCACATTGCCTAAGTTAGGACATCCTGTCCCTCCTCCTTCATGTCTCTGCAGGCATAAGGAGCCGTAAGTGCTAAAAGTCTGAATAACTACCGTTGTGTATAATCACTTTCTGAGCATGCACAGTATGAAAATATGCAAAGATAGGCTGAACAAAAGGGTACCTCTCACTCTGAATCAGGCCCTTTAGGTTCTCTATTACAGCTATTGTGGAATTACATCTTCCTGCAAGCACATGCAGTCAATGGGGGGAATTCAATTCCCCCCCGAAATAGCGCAGCGTTAAATCTATTTTAACCCAGCTTTCTGCTCACAGCTCAGGGAGTTGCAAGCAAAAATCCAGCATTGAATCTACCATAATAACGGTATTTAAGCGCATTTGTTACTGTAATAATAGTAAAAGTGCGCAGGCCGCGTTACTTTTTACAGTAATGCGGCCAATTGAATCCCCCCCAATGGATGCAAAGTCTTGATGGGACAAGTAATTCCACATTAAAAAAATAATTTCTGTTCAGCACAAGGCTAGTCATCTCTGAGGGTTAGGAAGCTATTTATTTATTTATTTTCATACTTCCCATGTGCATCTCCAGAAAGCGAGGAATGGAAAGTAAGCAAGCCTATTAATCTAGTAGAGCCGTCTGGAGTTTGAAAACCGTCTGTATACTACTGGCAGTTGCCAGTAGTATACAGACGGAGCAGAAAATCCAAAATGATCTGTTGTGCTGCATTTTCTTGACTATATATAAGGGGGCCAAGTTGCATTGATAAATGTTTTTGAGCCTACATATTGGCAAAACCATATGAATTACTTTCAGTTTCTAACAGCTTTTTCAGGCAGCGAATTACATTCATGAAGGTTATGTTAAAAACATTTTGGAATTTAGAACAAAATTGTCTTCAAAATGTACTGTCTGTGAAGATACAATTTATTTGACAATAAATTATATGAATAAATATTAACAGACTGCAACAAAAAAAGTCATATTAAAAAATTATAAAACAATTTTTATAATGTCAGTAATTGTTAGAGATGGGCGGGCTCGGTTCCCCGAGATCCAAACCCACCCGAACTTTGCCTATCCGAGTAGCGAGCCGAGCAGGCCCGGTACTCTCCCGCCCCAGTTCGGAATCGAAATCGAGGCAAATGAAATCAAAACGTAGTCGGATCTCGGAGCTCGGCTCTCGCAATATTTGAAATGCATAAATACTCGCCTCCACAGCAATCAATCGCCATTTGACAGTGGGAGAGAGCAGGGTTAGGTAACAGGCTGTATTAGAGCAGGGACAGAGCAATAATTGTATACCTTATTCTTTCTATTATTATTTCAATTCTATTCTAATCAATTCTATTATTATTACCAATTCTATTAGCAATTGTTAGAACAGGAAGAGAGAAGGATAGAGGAGGCATTTTTTTTTCAATATTTTGCACTACAAGTGCTTTGGGGTGTCCCATATTCCCCAGTGTGAAACACTAATATTTCTGGCTGTCAAAAGTCATATTTATCAGCAGTATCTATAAAACTTTTTGCACTACAAGTGCTTTGGGCTCTTTAAAATGGATTCAAAGCAGTCCACATATGAGCAGAATCAGCAAGCAGGTGCTGGCACCAGTCCTGATGGTAGTGTTCCCAGTACGTCATCTGGTAAAGCCTATGTAAAAGTACATAGTCTTTTTAAATCAGGGAAAAAAACACACACCAAATTTTTTTTTACCTTGTTGAAGCGAAAAAGAAGTGTAACTGAAGAAAAGTTAAGTGCTGATAAAAAAAAATTGCCAACATGCCATTCTACACACGCAAAAAAAAGTGGTGCACAATTACTGTTATGCATGAAAGGCGAGCTGCAAGAAAATGGTAAGGCTTTAGAGGATAATGTATGCTCAGAATCAGAAATGACACCTATCCCTGTGGAGAGTCCATCCACCAGTGGTATGTGTAATCGTGAGCAATCTGTTAGTGTACCCATAAAGAAGGGCCCTTTCAGCAGTTCTGCTGATGTGTGCCTTAACAGCCCGAATGTAACCGATGATACACCAATTGAGGATGCCACTTTGGAATTAGAAGAGGATGAGGGGGAGATTTGTGTAGGCGACGAGGGCGCTAATGAGGATGTTGATGATGATGATGCAGACAGATACCAAATTGCCTTTCTCAATTTCTATTTATATTCTTTTATATTCTACAGTCTATAACGGCTGAATAGTTTTCTATTTTACTCCTAGTGGATTGGGGGTCTGATGCAGACAGATACCAAACTGCCTTTGCCCATTTCTTTTAATATTCTAATTCTACAGTCTATGCAGGCTGCTTTTTTTTTATATTTAACTACAAGTGGAGGGGGGGGGGGGGGGTCATAGACAGACACCAAACTACCTTGGTCCAAAACCAAAACCAAAACACGGGGGTCAGTGAGGATCTGTAGTAATTGTGCATCACTATTGGGCCTAGTAGATTTGACAGAAGCCACTTATTTCAAGTGGTTATATCATTCAAAGATCTTGAAATTCATTTTTGTTGAACTGCAGAAAGACCAATGTGTGCAAAATGCACACATTTAGTTGTATAGACTTCTTAGTATTAGTATTTAGTCTGTACTTGGATTTGTTGTCACTTTCCATCAAGTAAAGTTTTGGTAATGAGCAATAGTAATAATAAACCTCTTACATTACATAAAACAGCAGGGTTATCTACAATGTATGACAGATAACTAGACTTAACTTTGAATCTTAAATCATTCCATATGAATAGAAGACAAGGTTCAGAACAATCTAGGCATTGATTCAGCTTTATCCACAGATGTTGTTTTCTTAAGGACATTACTTTGCTCTCTGAGTGAAGCCTTCCACAATTTCAATCTTTATCCTTGAACTATCACCAACTGTACATTCTTGCTGGCTTTTGTTGTCACAGTCTTTGCAGCAACCCATGCCTAACATTTGAAACGAATCACATTGCATTCCTACAACCCTGTCACTCTTTTCTATCAAGTTCAACTTTTTTTGTTACAAGTCATCCTTCTCCAGCTGTTAAAGAAGAATGTTGCCTAAACTATGAATATATTCATTTGGAACAATCACAGACTTCACATCCCTGCAACATTTATCAATGTATCCACTATCTAGCAGAACAGTGTACATTTTCCAAATATAAACAGCTATGTCAATGAACAGTACTGTGTAATGTATATGATTTAAATGTGATTGTTTAATACAGTCCCTGAGGGCTAATGGTATTTTTATGTTTCCAATTATGTACACTTTATATATGGTATAATGGTCTCCCAGTGTAAATTATAAGGATATTAGAAGTCACTGAATTCATGTGACCATGAACTCATGGCATTTAAATGGGATACAGAAATCTAAAACGACTTATTTTAATTCTAGGGTATTTTTTCTATAACGCTTAAGTATTTCTAGTGAATACTGTAATGATGATTAATGAAGTATGTGTTATATTGATATCAATATGTATTTATACAAGCAGATATTATTCAAGCTTAGACATGGAATGATGTAAATGTAACTGTACTATGGCCCCTACCCTACCCTATATCACAAATGCTTTTGACTTTCTCCTTGGAATTTAGACAGCTGAAACTAGCCAAGCACTGATGCATGCGACAGATATAGGTATAATGTAAGGGAGGGAGGTAGCTGGCGGGTGGACTAGTTAAGGGCTAGACACAACGTCTGTGAGTTGACCACACCCCTCTAAAGGGCCTCAGATTAACCTGGACTGGCCAAAGATCATACGGAATATCGTTGACCCCTGCTTTCTCTGGTAAACCCTTCAAACCCCTGTCTGACACTGGTCTCCAAGGAGTTCTGTAACCATAAACAGATGCAAGACCTTTGCCTATTGTCTTTGTACAGATCTGTAAACAGTATTTTTATTGATAACAGAGACATGTTCTTTTAATAAATAAGTAAACAAAGTTTTACATAATTAATACTCAAGTCTTGATATCACTAAGCATTGTCATTTTGTAAACCATTATTTTGATGCCGCCTTCTGATATAAATAAAATTAAAGCATATACTCAAGTTGTTTAACAAATTTACCTGTCTACACGAGAATCTATTTGACCTGTATATAAACCTTGGAAAGATCTAGCCTGAACCTTTACATATCACATCTTCCATATTAGTACAATAATAACATGCCTGGGGCTGCCAACAGCTTTTCTCTCTCTCTGAACTTTGATACATTATAAAACTAGTACAACATATTTTAGAAATGGTTGACCCTTAGTGCTGCAAAGAATAACTCAAACTACACATAGAAATATGTCATAACATATAACTCCCCCTCCCCATGAAGCAGAAAGTGCCCACACCATTTATGATACTTCCTCCCCAGAAATTCCATTACAGTCATATTTTGAATTTCCAACACCACACCATCCAGTCAATGTTCTCGACATGAGTGCAGCGATGTATAGAGGGCACTAAAGTGCAAAATTCTCCTGCCTCTTGAGGCACAGGAGTGTGGCTATTACTGCATCATTAGGAGGTGAGTCTATTAGGAACGCTCATACTAAACTCATGCCCAGTTGAGGGATATGATTTTATGTATTTTTGTTAAGTTGACCCAAGCAGTATTTATGGTGTTTTCCAGAAATACCAAGAACCTACTGGATACAGTGAACTGTGAGGGCCCTGTAGAAGGGACCCCTCCAAAGGACTATTATACAAAAGGGGGATAATAATAATAATAGTACTTAAAGTTGAAAAATTCTTTTAAAGATAAACCTGACAAGGCAAAAAATCTGAACATAGTACAATTAGAATATAATCATCCTCTGACTTACAAATACAGAATGACTAGTGTGCTATATAAAAAAAACCTTTGCAAGGAAGAATCCGTTTGTGTGCCTGGACAGATATCTAAAACTCCCTGGGATTTTTGCTTCTGGCAACACCTTCGGCTTCAGCTAAGCAGGTGTAAAAAGTACAACAGCCTTGAAACTGCAGCATCACAACTACATGGCACATATATCTTTGAGGATTTGGCTAAGTCTATGAGGAATCTTTTGCTTTTCCACCTATTGACATGTACAAAGCAGTTTAAATGATGCATGAGAGGCCTCAGGCACATGCAGTTCACAAAACATAACTCTGGTCAACAAGGGAATTTAAGCTGACCAACTCTACTTATTGTATTTGACAGTGAATGGCAGCTTTTGCTAAGGCAGTACCATAAATGCAGAGTGAAGTCGACAGCATTACTGCTGCAAGATACTGCATGCAGATTACTAGGGCTAAAATGTATCCAATTGTGGGTCCTAGTTATTTTGTCTTGGAGTCAAAACTCGCTCTTATCAATGAGAATGATGTAAAAATAATTTTTTATCAGTCATTTATCTGTATGAGAAATAAATGCTACATGATTTACAGATATTTACAATATGTTGACAAAATTTTGTCTGTACTATAAAGTGCTTTTTGTGTGTGCAAAATCTTAAAGTGTTAAACTGAGCTGACCAGGGGGTAATTGTGTTAACCTCCGGTTTCTTCAACCCCCGCAAGTTCGGCATCGAACTCGCGGGGGTTGAAGAAACCGGAGGTTAATACATTTGCCCCCAGATGTCCCTGGTTTCCCGAGAACAGTCTACAGATTTGTACATATCACACTTCTGTGACCTCACCAATTCTTTTTTGACGTATTAGTAAGTTCAATACAGTCTGTGATCAAGGGTCTGAAATAAACTTTATTTCAGAGACTTGATCACAGACAATGTAGAAAATAATGAGGTTCATGTATAGTTAGATGCAAAGTTATAGTTGGACACAAAGTGCAGGCGTAAAATGCATGCAGCAATAAAAGCCTCTTTATTTTGAGTTGCAAATTTCTTATGACATTTAGCGTATAATGATGCGGCAGCAAACTCGAAACACCATTCATCATCAAAAAAAAAAAAAAAGATGAAATCACCTAGAGGTCATGAAATGCGTCTGGGTTTGTGAGGCACGGATATCACACTGCAACACAGCCACTCGGTTTCTAATTCTGTCCACTATCTTTAAAGTGAAGGATTTGTGAGGCATGGATATTATACTACCACACAGCCACTCGGTTTCCTGCTTTGTCCGTTATCTATTAAGTGGAACCCGCTGCTGCTGGAGCACTTATTACTTACGGTACGCATTGGAAGGGGGACTAGGAAGAGACTTTGTATACGACCACATCGGAGTAGCTGACACATACAACTGCGGCTAGCGGGATTGGATTCATTCACCAGGAGAATACCGGTTCATATCACGGTATCTATGTGCATTTGACATTTGATTTGCTAAACACCTGGATGTATACATAGAATCTATACCGATGGTTATCATTTCATTTACAAAACGTGGCTGAGTGGAAAGCTCTTTTTCAACCATTACACGTGTGGGCTGAACGGTTTAACTTTGCAGTGGTTACATTTGTATCCTATTGTGGAAGTTCAACTATTTGGACTCAAAAGCGGCTGAAGTTCGGGATGAATATTTAAAGTTTTGAACAAATTGCTGATTCCATTTAGGTCTATAGGAGATTGTTTTTTTTAGTCTTAATTGTAGGGTTTTAACATATAGTAGATGTCAGGAGCCGTGGTGGCTGCAGGCACCGTCGCGACTCACTGTCCCTGGCCTCTGGTGTCCCAGCCGTCTCCATGATGACCGGGACGTCACTTCCGGCCGCCTTGTCCCGGTTGCCTAGGCAACAACTGGGGCGCTTGCTGCTCCTCCTTGCCGCCGTGCCCGGCCAGCTGTCAAACAGCTGGGCACGTGCACAGGTCTGTTTAAATTAGGTTTTCTTGCAGCTCTGTCTAATTATGCAGCTGGGCACCTCTTCTCCATTGGCCACCAGTGCTTCTAATTACTTAGGCAATTTCTGGGGATACTTTTAGGGCTTTGCTCTGATTGACTCTTAGTACTATTTAAGGCAGTGAGGCCTAAGCCTCACTGCCGGTTATAGCGTTCTGTTGCAGTCTGCTACCTGCTTCTGTGCTGTGTTGGTGTTTAAAACCTTGGATTGCTTTCTCGTGTATGACCTCTGCCTGTACCCGGACTCTGAACCTTTGCCTGTGACCCTGTCCTTCTGCCTGTGCTCGGACTCTGTACCTTTGCCTGTGACCCTGACCCAGCTTGTACAAGACATCTCCATCTGTGCTCTGTCAGGCCAGTCGGACATTACCATCTCTGTCTAGCCCGCAGTCCTCTGGCCTGGCCCTACTCCGTGTGTTACCTCCCGTACCTGAGCGCTGCCGTGTGACCATAAACATGTACTACACTGAGTGTAAGCCCTGGGGCATCCGAGTACCTGTGAGCATAACCAGTCTCTACGGGAAAGGCGACTGCTATAGGTGAATACCTCTTCTGCTAAGTTCTACAAGTTTATGTCGCACTGGTAGCCATAACAGTAGACTGTTCAGTTATATGATTAACTTACCCATTCATGAGATCTATAATATGAGTCTCATTTAAGATCTAGATCTCCTCATGATGTTTTGGTTGCTGATATCTATTTTAGTGCACTGATTATATATATTCATATATATATATATATATATATATATATATATATATATATATATATTCATATTATTTGTATTGTGGTTACATTTTAGTGTTTTCATATTTATTTGTACATTTTTTATATTTTATGATTCCATCTAATAAATTTATTTTATTATCAAATTTAACGGATTAATTAAATTGGTGGATGGTGTCTTCAGTTTCCAGTGCTGTCATTTGTTTTGGTTTTTTTGGGTTTGGTATTTGAGATCCCACAGGTCTGTACAGCTGCAAGTACTGAATTACCAGCCCTCCACCAAATTGGGGTTTCTCTGCACCAGGAATTTATATATATTTACCATTCATCATCAACTTGAAGGTGATGAATGGCATTTTAGTGTAGAGAAAGCTTTACATAAATTATTTTAAATAATAATAAATAATGGTTTTTTAAGGGCCAACATATCCTTTTATGGTTACCAGGGCTTGCTGGGACCAGTAGTGACACAGACAAAAGAGATGACTTCTAACATTAATTCTTTATTACCCCAACACCTACCGGACACAGGTGTTGGGAAAAACTCCAGTGCTTTCAGCATAGGGTTACTTTTTCCTAGGGGGGACATGTTAATATTTTGCGAGCCCATTTTCCCTAGGGAAATCAACATGAATGGGTTGGGGCTGACTGACATTATGACATTGCCGGTTACCTTATTATATTGTGACCAGCCCAATCTGTCCTTGCCTGGTCCTGGTTGTGGCTTTTGCTGGGAATCCTACACTGTTTGTACACCTTTAATAGCAGAACCCAGCTCATGCAGTGCTTGGATTGCTTGGTGTTGAATTGCTTTTGTTGCCGTGGATTCAGGTGGGTTGGGGGCATGCAGTTTTTTCTAAAGGGAACATAGTAATTTAGCATGGGCCTTAAGTGTGTGACATTACAAAAGAGCATTTGGGCTGTGGCTTTTCTCTACTAGTAACATTTGCAAGTACACATGTAAAAGTTTCCATATCTAGCACTAACTTTAGATGTTTGAGCACAGGAGTCATTTAATAAATCTAAAATATTGAATCACAGTGTATTTTTTAGAAGTTGTGCTTTATTCTGCTTTTTGCGCAGCAGCTTTTAGCAGCTTTTTGTGGAATTTTTAGTCTATGAAAGAAATGTGCTTGTTGGCAAAACAAAACATCAACTAAAAGTCCTTTTCATTATGAGACATAACTTTAGGAATGAAAATATTCCTATTGCAATGTAAAATTGTCCTATTCAATAAGGAAAATGTCCTTATTGAATAGGAATGAAATATTCCTTAATGCAATGATAAAAATGAAAAATCTGCTTTTGTATACGATAACAGTGGGACCAGAGCAGATATTGGAGATATCTGCTGAGAGCCTTTAGCTATAAATACCTGGGATATTTAATTTGCAGTTTTCCCCTAAAAACAGCCATTTTCGGTGGATTAGGAGCTTCTTAAATAAGCCCCATAATAAGATTAAAAAGAAAGGTAAAAATAGCAAAACACACTAAGAGGAAAATTTACTAAGTAGTATTTTCTTGTGCTGTTTGCACAACTTCAGCCCAACAGACAGAGACAGACACACACAGACATTGGATGCAGTTTCAGAACCAAACCTAAGGATTTAGTATCCTGTGGTTAGGAGGCTGAAAACTGAAACCAAATCTGATGTGTGGTGGTTTGTAAAGTATCAAAACACATGAGAGAAAATCACATCCGGTGTACAGCAAACCACTAGTTTTCACAACAAACCTCATGTTGACGTGTTAGCGGTGATGCATGGTGTGACATAGGATGCAAAGTATGTCAGGTTGTGAAAGTCAAACATCCAAATAGATTGCAGTTTTAGAGACCAAGTAGAATTTAATTATTATATAAGATATTTGCACAAGGGGTAGAACAAAAAAAGCAAAAATATAAAATGTGACAAATATATGGGTGTGGATTCGGACAATACTATTACAACTTCCCATTGTTCAATGCGATTCTAATTCATATAATTAAAAATTTTATATCAGACCTCCTAACATTCCCAATTCAAAAATCCAAACACTTTATGCCATGCCCTTCATGTGGCCAGACCATGTCCAGTTGTGCCCCCACTGATGCTTGGTTATGTCCCCACATCCCTAACTTACACCTGTTTTTGCACTGGAAAGTCTTGTCTGTTTCATGATAAGTGAGACAGTTGGGGATATGTCACATGGGAATGGATTACCATATTACATTAGAGCAGTGGTTCCCAAAGTGTGCGCCGCGGCTCCCAGGGGTGCCGCGGCACTGTCACAGGGGAGCCGCAGCCAGGGGACAAATAAAACAAAAAACAATGTCGGGCGTGACGTCATCACGCCCGACATATTCAGTGAGAAGTGTCAGGAGAGAGGAGGATGCTGGGTCCCGGGCGCCGCCGCATTGGTAAGAAGATAGAAGAGAAGAAAGAAGAAACAGAAGAAATAAGGCCAAGTATGGTAAGTAAAGAAACGGGGGGCAGACAGTGTGTGTGGGTGAAGGGGCACAGTGTAAAGGTGAAGGGGCACAGTGTGAGGATTTTTGTACATGTTTTACTTTTTTGATCTTATTCCTCTTATTATTAGCTGTAAATTATTCTGACAGAAATATAATTGAAAAAATATATAAAAATATTTTTTTCCCTTGGATTTATGTACATTATGTGTGCAAACAACTTAGTAAGTACTTATTACATTATTTTGACTAATACTTGAAAAACGGGACTACTCAGTAATTATTTTGTAGGGGTGCCTTGAAAAAATTATGGAGACTAAGGGTGCCGTGAACTAAACAAGTTTGGGAATCACTGCATTAGAGGTTTGGTAGTGATAAGCATTGATAGAAAATCTCTCAGTCTGATAGGCTATGTCCCTTTAAACTTCAAAAGTTCATGAAAGTCTCAAGCAAATCAGGACTGTTAGGGAGTATGACTTCCTTGTACATAGTTGAGCCAGTCATTTTGTTGGCTTAACCAATAACCAACAGAACGAAGTCTATGAATTCATTAAAAACCAGTCACATTACTGCGGCACTTTAAAACCAACTTTCGTGAAGCCTGACTATTAATGAAGCACTAGTTGCTAGAGAATTTATAGGCTGCATTAAGCTTAATATTGGATCAGCCCAAAAAATAGTTTCATACATTGTTATGTAGGTGGCACGTGCTCTGTAATAGTAAGCACTGATAAACTAAGCTCTTGTACCTGATTGCAATTTTTGTTTGAGCATCCTAACTGATCGGCTTGTAACACAACACAAAAACAATTTTCTGCATTTGGGCACAGTATCAAGTGTATTTCTGTGACAAGCCCACATTTGGCAAAGATTTTCCTAATCCACCCAACCCTTACCATGAGAAATTGGAAAACATTCCACCCTCACGGTTAACACTTTGTTATGCTAGACACATGACCAAGGAGTATGAGGAAAGGAGTAATAAACTGAAAGCTGCAAATCTTTTTTTCCCCACTTAACCTTGTTAAATACAACACATACTCCACCTTACATAATTCCACTAATTCAAAACATTACTCAGTTCCAAAGTAAAATGGACCAGTGCAATTAACGTAATTCAATATGTGTGCTAGAAAAGCTATTCTTCATGAACCAAAGTCAATATCAAAGTAAATTACACAGGAATGAGGATTGCATATTTGACCTTTTCTGCACCTATTTTAATTTTAATTTACAAGACCACTTACAAGGCTCTCTCCAACTCTACTGCCCCTTATATCTCTAACCTCCTCTCCATTCACACTCCTGCCCGCTCCCTGCGTTCGGCCAACGACCGCCGCCTCTCCTCCACCCTTATCACCTCTTCCCACTCCAGAATCTAAGACTTTTACCATGCAGCCCCCCTTCTCTGGAACGACCTCCCTCATTCCATCCGTCTCTCTCCTACTCTGTGCTCCTTCAAACGTGCACTCAAAACTCACCTCTTCCTTAAAGCCTACCAACCATCTACTTAACCTCCATCTCCTCCCTTTAGCTCGTCCTCCCTTCTCTCCTCTTGCCTCAAATGGCTCCTATTGTGCCTGGTCTGTTTACCCTCCCTTAGTATGTAAGCTCGTATGAGCAGGGCCCCCTCCCCTCCTGTCTCCATACCTGTTCTTCCGCTCCGTCTTTACTGCATATGACTAGCTGGAGTTTCTGAAGTATTGGTACTTTTTGTTCATTGTTCTGTATGGTTTCACCCTGTATAGTCTACTGTTAGTACTGTGTGCGGTGCTGCGGATACCTTGTGGCGCCTAACAAATAAATGATAATAATAATAATAATTGATGCAGGTTACATAATGTTCTATGTCGTGTTCAGTACAGACAAATGATTGCAACTTTATGACATCACAAATGCGTTCCCCTTTTTCCATAAAATGATCAATCATCATAATCTTAAGAAGCAAAATATGCCTGATTCATTAAGGAAAGTAAAGCAAAAAAAAGGAGTAACTTTGCACCTTGGAAAAACCATGTTGCATTGGAGGGGGAGTTAAATTTAAAATGTGGGGACAGATTTATTGTTGGGTTAAGGCATGTCCTAGATCAACCTATAGTTTCGGTATAAAAATAAAGCTATCAAGTACATAAAAAAAATAGCCAGTATTTATCTCTTATGTGAAAAATAAGAAACTAATTTGCACCCCTAGCATTGTAACATGGTTTATCCCGAAGAAAATGTACTCCTTTTTTTTGCGTAATTTACCTTATCTTTTAAAATTTTATTTTAGTTCAGTGCTGCTACAGTATAACTATTATACTACTTAATAATATAAAGTGCCCACATTAATAATGATTTAGCAATCAATAATTTCTGAAATTTATCTGAAATGTTATTAATGAAATTGAAAATGAGCCAGATATTTTGCATTAAGTCCAATTTTTTAATTTAATTAAGTAGCAGTGCTTGTTAAAGCTATCAGTATTTTTTAGGTATTTATTGGTTTGCTATCGCGGTTACATTTTCCTACATGCTGCTTTGTGGCATATATGCAGGGGTAATATGTACAACCAACGTCAGGTTTGACTGTTTGTGACAAGTCCTCTGATATAGCTACCTTAGGGACTGAAAGACACATCTGTGAGTAGATGTTGTAGTTGCCATCTGCACAAACTGCATTATTTAACTGCACTGGCACTGATTAACATTTTCTGTAACCTATGGTAATGGGCTCTGGGGGCCTCACTTGTCTGCTGCATAGTGGCAGATGATGTCTTCTGTTCCATCCTTAAAACAGGATGCTTAAATATTTAATGGAGCACATGTTCAATTGGCTATACAAACAGGCTAATCTGCAAAGCATGTGCTCAGTAACAAGCAGCCAAGCGATGCCATCGGAATAACAACATGTTCTACCATTCTGGAGGTGTAAATATTTCTAGTCAAATACTGTAATTCAATTGTTATTGATGGGGGCATTGGGCAGTGGCATATTCAGAAAATGCCAACATAAACGAAGGCTTATTCCTTCCTGTCTGCGATTTTTGTTTGCCCACAAATCCAGCACTGGAACGATATGTCAGTAAAACACTAGATTGCTAGTAATGAACCACCGCATGTCTCACCACATGAAGAATATGTTAAAAAAAAAAAAGAACACTTCATTCTTTCGCCAAACACAATCTTTGAGACTAAAAATGTCTGTGCTGTGCTACATGATATATTTATTTTTCTTGCTTTGAAAGTAGAGCTTTAGCAGAACTTCTTTCTGCTTTCTTAGTATAAGTTGTAGCATTTGAAACCTCAGATTAGCTTAGGAGTCTTGCTCTCTATGGTATATACTCATCATCATCATCATAATCAGCAGCAGCTATTTATATAGCGCCACTAATTCCACAGCGCTGTACAGAGAACTCACTCACATCAGTCCCTGCCCTATTGGAGCTTACAGTCTGAATTCCCTAACATATACATACGCAGACTAAGAAAAAATAAGGTCAATCTAATAGCAGCCAATTAACCTACTAGTATGTATATTTATGAGAACTGGTGCACATGATAAAAGTGATATTGCCCAAAGCAATTAATATTTTCTTTAATTCTCTAAATTGCACTAATGAATGACAAGATGTGATTTGATGCCATGGACATTGCCCCTTTTCTGCATGTGCTTTTTTTTTTGCGATGTATTAGAATCATTGCAGCATGTCTGTCTTCAAAGAAGATCTGGTCAATCTATGGGCTAAAATTCTAGTGAGCATAGGAGAGTGGCTTCAGACCACACTTCAAGGTCTGAAAATTGAAATGGAACAGATGCTGGTCAAGCCAGATCGCTTCACTCAACATGTGTTAGGCAGTCAGTCCTATACCTTCCCCATGAGCTCAGAGCAGCATTCAGAGTTCCCCTTGTGGTGACCATGAGGAAGCACCAGGTGGCACAGCATTATACCAGTGGGAAGCAACTCCAGGAGGAGTGCTGTCATCAACCATGGCCTACACAAGCCTTATGGATTGAAACTGGAGGAGAAGGGAACTAGGAGGGAAGTGGGTGAAGAGATGATCTAGGTCTTCTCTCTCTTGGGTGAAGAACAAAGCGTGAAGAATCATAACCATCCAGCCAAGCAATAGTTATCTGCAGTGGTAGGAAATTCTTTGGAGACTGACTGCAGCAAGTTCCTTGGCTCCACAAGGGACTGCATCTCATGCTTATATAGCAGATAGCAGGATAAGGGTAAAAGAGATCCACAGACATGAGTCACCTGTAACAGGGGCCTCGGTTTGATTGAGACTATGAAGTGCTTTCTTTGATGGGATTGGGCATGGCCTGATAAGGAGGCATGGCTGCCAAGACTGGCAAGACCACATGCCACCCAGGTACAGAATTCTTTACTAACTATCACAGGTATGAGGGAAACAGAGGGAAGATAGGGAAGTGGTGTTAATAAAACTGGAGATGATGATAGCATGCTCTTGAGTGGATTCAGAGAGCAAGTTACCAGGGGCTGAAAAGTGTACAGTGAGGTTACAGAAAATATTAATCAGTGCCAGTGCAGTTAAATAGATACAAGTGTAGCCATAATTTAATCTACACCTACTCGGAAGAGAGACAAGGAGAAAGGAGGATGATTGGAGGCATTAAAAATTTATCCCAAGAACATTTTGTCTACTGTAATTGGGAAAAAGATACCAGAAAATAACTTAGCTGTTTTTGTTATATTGATATCATTGGGGATACCTGTTTGACCTTCAGGAAGTTATGTCCCTTGCTGAATATGCAGTTTGTGGCTGGGGTCATCCACTTGCAAAGTGCTTCAAAGGGGAAGACAGGACAGGCACAGTGAACCTACGGGAAAAGGGCATGACACCAGTGAAATAGATGCAATAGGCTGCTGCCTTAGGAGATATGTAGGCAAATCTGCTAGGGACTACCCAGATGTAGGGATTGCCCAGAGGAGGTCACCCTGGGGCAGATGGAGGGTCCCTTTGACCAACCACCAGTATCTCTTCACTGGGAATGGTCCATCAAAAAGAGCCAGGGATGTTTAAACTGATGCACCAAATCAAGAGGTTGGAAGGAAAATTTGGGGCCCATAATAGGGGTGTGGTGTTAAAGCACGCTCAGGCATTCATTCAGCTGATGAAAATTGGGATAAATATATGATGTTCAGGATGAAGTGGGGAAAATGGTTGGTGTGTGGTGGGCTGCAAAGATTTGAAGGGTCAGATTTGCTTGCTGGGCAGTGCTACCGAAATGTCTTGGTTTATATAAGTTACCACTTCCAATGGTATGGAATTGGTATCCCTAAGGGTAAGGTCCTGAGGGCACGTTGGTTGAGGAAGAGGTTCATCCAAGGACAAGTTCACAAGGAAGTGGTGTTATTGTGTTCAATTTTTATCTACACAGGCGTCAGTTCATGATGAGTTACATGTATGTCATTATGTGACACTGCACAGTCATGTGCTTGGACATTACATATGCTTGACTTGACTGCCATTTGCAGAGTCTGGCTTAATCGAAAATAATCGAGGACAATGTTACTCTATAAAACATGTCCACTGTGTTCACTCTTTCATTAGTTTATGAGTTTGGATATGCTTTCAGATTATGTTTTAATGTTGGTAGTTATTCTAAATGTTATGAGTAATGGTGGTGTCCAAGCCACTATAACATGTGAAATAGTATCTTCAGTAGCAGGTTTTCTTATTACACTGTTTTGTTATAAGTGCAGATGTAGAGGGTGTTGGTAGGAAGTAATGATAAAACATACTTCCCAATTTATTCACTATAATCAGGCTCACATTTTTAGGTAAGACTTATTTAATCCTGTTATTGTTTTTAAAAATGTTAGGCGTTATGGTAACTTGACATCAGCTAATGACAGCTGCTAAACCTGCAGCAGGAGGGAGCCGTGGTTTCTAAGGAGCTCTGTAAAAAAAAATTGTACAGGAGCAGGCAATGTGGCCCCTTAAGATTCCACTCCCTACTCTGAACAGATGACTGGTCAGAATAAGTGTGGGGATATAGTGGAGCAGCTCATGCGCAGCGGAGACCTGGAAATCCCAGCGTAGGCCACGTCTTTTATTAGACTTGTGATTCTGTTGGATTTTACTTACTTGACAACATAGTCAATTTTCTTCTTTTGTATTCATTAAAAACTGTAGTAATTAGACCTGTTCACAGTACAGTGTTCCTATTTTGTACTGCCAGGCTGGCATTATAGTGAGAGTGGCATAATAAGAAAATACATTTTAATGCACTTTTTAACAGTCTTTGTCTGGTGTTAAGCAAGGATGACATTAGCAACAGGTGGTTCTGTATATTGATTTATTTTCATCAATTCTTAAATATCAGGATATTCAATTGGGAGAATAAGTTTTGTCAATACAGACAAAAGGATAAATCTAGGAAGGCAATTTGTCAAAAAGGCAGATGACTGTTAAATAAGACATTTTGTTAGAGCTAACCTTAATTACAATGTTACTGCAGCTTTTATAAGTAAAAATGTTAAAGCAAAAACAGCTATACCTAGCTGTCAAAGCTAACTGCTAAAGTGTGACAAGATTGAAAACCTGAGATTGCTCTCAGTAAGGCACTAAGCTTTCTGAAGTACAGGTGAATAGCTGGACAATTGAAAAGTAGTGGGATTTGAAGGATTGCTATTGACAAGCACACGTCAAGAGAACTGCACAGACATTTCAGTGTACTTCACTAAATATATTTATGGTGTAATTTGCTGTTTCATCATTGTTCTCCTCTTCTTACTTGTACTTACACCTTCCTTCTCTTCTTGTACCGCAACTCTGTCACAGATTCAACACATCCTTTACAGTATGACACATATAAATGCATAGACACTTTGTAAAACACAGCAATTTAGAAGTTTAACTGAAAGATTGTAAGCATCAGTCCTATGAATGTAATCATTTAAACTGAAAAATGGGACTTCAGTGGAAAGATGACTAAGAAGACTGCTTTGTATATGTTAGCACTAATTAAACAGATTATAATAATAAAATGACTTATATTGCCTACTTTTGCATCCACTCATACCTTAGGCCACCTAGCACTCCTTTATTTCTGGTCACACTGGACTCAGAGGCATGTCTATAGGGGTGGCAGTGGCAGTACTTGTAACTGGGCCCAAGGGGTAAATGTATCAAGCTGAGAGTTTTCTGGCGGGTTTGAAAAGTGGAGATATAGCAACCAATCAGATTCTAGCTATCATTTTGTAGACTGTATTAAATAAACAATAGCTAGAATCTGATTGGGTTTCACACTCGCGGGAAGCCTCTCAGCTTGATACATTTACCCCCAGGACTATAAAGTGACTATACAACAACCATTATTTTTGTGCGCCCCCCCCAGAAGAAAAATGATTCCCTTGTTGCACTTCTAGCAAATGTTAGGTCTGTTGGCTGTAAACAGAATGCAGCTGTTAGAAACCCATGTAGTTGTAGGTTATCAGTATCCCAACTTTCTCATTTTCACTTTAACAGTGATGATTACTAGAATCTCCAGACTTTTTACAACTGAAATACCAGCAAGAGGGTTTGCCAAAATGGCTTTACAGAGTGTTCCGACTTTACTTCTTTGAGTATTAGTAGCACCATCAGGTGGAGCACTGGGCATTTGAGACTACACTGGGCATTTGGAGCAACACTGGGCATTAAGATTATAATGGAAATTTAGCATGCCATTCTTTCTTGCTGTATAAAATGCTGGTGGGTATGTTTAGGAATGGTGGGGGAAGGATGGGCTTGACTCATAATCTTTACAACTTACTTACATTTTTTCCTGCAAAGTGCTACCAGTCCACAGCATCGACCATGATTGTGTGAATTATGCATTTTTGCACATGGAATTTGGCCTTAAGTGTTTCCAGTTGTATGCCAACAACACTATACAGGTAAGACTATAGGCTATTTTACAGAGGTACAAAGTTCCAGCAATACAATGTTTGCATTACATATTTACGTCACCATTGTATGGGATAGTATTCTGCACTGTATTTGTAATTGGACTTTATAGTGTATAAATAGAACATGTATGACAATAGTGGCATGCTTGGGGTATAATAAGGGAGAAGTCCAAGTGGAACAAAATGATAAGTGGAATTCTGTCCAGAACATTTAAGGCCTAATTCCACAAGAGAAGCACAAAATTTCCAAATGCAGAAAAATGCAAATAGTCCATGGAAGAGTTTTGAAAATGTTGCTCATCTATATTGCTGATAATTTTAGTAATAATAAAACTTTTAGCATATATTACATTGCTAGATTATGAGTTCTAATAGTTCACATTCTTGTTATTCTTTTAACCATTCAGGAGCATTTTATCCTGCTTTTAGTTATAATCAATGATTATGAAAAATTTACACCTAAAACCGTTCTATGTCACCTTCTATCACAGACAATTAGGTACCATTGTTCAGATTCTGTAGGAGATAATGACTGCTGTTTCTTATGTGAAACTAGCCAAGCTTTAGCTAATGTAAAAAAAATGTTGGTAATTTACTACATTCGATTTATAACACACACAATTTCCATTATTGTGCTGAAGGTCTAGCCCTTGATTTTCAAGACCATTCATTTACTGAGCTTTTACTTGAAACTTATAATTGAATGGATTTGTATTAGCACCTCAATGTTTTTTTTCCTTTTTGTATTGATTGCTCCTTCTGACCTTATCCATCTGGCAAGTACGCTGAACATGTACCATGGTTGGGCTGAACAATTGATGGAATGCTTTTCAAGATTGTCAGAAGCTCCTCCCACATCTTCACAGTGTTGTTACCCAATAGATGAAAAGTATAAGAAGGATTTGACCTTTCCTCAAGGTCGGCTTTTTTTTAGTGGTCACATGTTTCTTAAGAAGCAAATAATGACCAGGAAAAATGAATGAAGTTCATTATGCAAAGATAGAACATGAGAGAATATATTCTTTGCAATGTAAAAAATATGGGTATGTTTTCCTTTAGTGGTGCATATCTGAGATTTGTGAATGTTTTGTCAAAGAGCAGTTTGTTATTTATGCTATAGACTCATCATTCATTACAAAACACATTATTTGTATCTTTCAGGAGAACATTTTTATTAGAATCTGAATTGAATTAAGTTAAATTTTAAGCCAAATTTTAAATTTTTTCTTATTGTAAAAGAAGCGCATATGCTGCTGATGCAGAGTTGGGGTACCTCGAGATGTGTACAGCTTTGCATATCACCTGCAATACACTCATTCTCCGTGCTCCTTATTTAAGAATCATTTACTCCCATTTTGAGTCTAACTGTACATTAGTCCCTCTGAATTTTGCTACCCATTATACTACTTTGTAATTTTCTGCACTTTCCTCTCAAACCAATTGTCTCATTCTTTGTTACATGACAAATTTCTATTCCTCTCTCTCTGTACCCCATTTCTACCTACTGTACCCTTTACCAGTGCTCCTGTTCACATCTCTCAATTTTCTTTCCCTCTCATCTTTACATTTCTCCCCCACTGGCT
The DNA here is from genome assembly GCF_038048845.1 of Mixophyes fleayi. NCBI lineage: Eukaryota > Metazoa > Chordata > Amphibia > Anura > Limnodynastidae > Mixophyes > Mixophyes fleayi. The sequence goes on along the minus strand of NC_134403.1, from coordinate 175,024,323 downwards.
CTTTGTGTCTCTATAGGTATTAACCAAATCATTACAAGATTATTCAATATTATTTCTACAACAGCTTCCTGTTATAAGATAAGATTGTGACACAAGCAGTGGTTGATGTAGGCTGGTATATGGTGATACGCCATACCGCCACTTCTCCTGCTGCCCTCATTGTAAAACTATAAAATTCCATTCACTTACATTTTTCATACCGCCACTTCTAAATTTCCATACGACCACTGTTAAGTTTCCAATTCAACCATTGGACACAAGTGTAACAAACAAAACTACTTTTTTTTTATCACCTCTACCCTTGTAATTAGTAAAAAGTTCTCTCTCACCATTATGTACCATAAAGGGGAATATTTATACGGCACTACATTTACATGTGACGTAGGCACATGTAAGACTGGGTACACACTACAGCAGTTTTTTACAGATGTGTTATCTATAGCGATCTTCACAACGACTGATAAAAAAGTCCCTATCAGCATGCCAATTCATGTGTACACACTATACATGTTTTACAAGATTTACCTTCAGATCTGTGCTTTTCATCTGTCATAAGCATCGTGTCACTCACCGGACTGTGAGTGCTTCTTCCCGGACATTTAGGAACCGTGGCCGTCCTCCATCCTGAGGGACTGCGCATGCGCAGCCCTTTCTATACCTCCAGTGTATGTTCCTTTAACTTAATTGGCAGATCAGGCAACCTCCCTATATTAAGCACCTGTGGTCATCACCACATTGCCTGATCTTGGAGTCTCATTCCCCATGAGTCTCTGAAGGTGTTCCTGTGTTTCCTCGTTTATTCAGCCCAGCTGATTCCTGTGGTTTCCAAACCACTTCTACCTCTGTGGTTTCCAAACCACTTCTACTACTGTGGTTCCCATACCACTTCTACCATCTACTGTATCATCGTGACTGTGAGCTGATTCCTATCCGCTGCCTCCGTGCACTACAGTCTTCTAACCACTTCTACTCTACCATTTATTATTGGGACTGTTAGCTGATGCCTATCCGCTGCCTCCGTGCACTACAGTCTTCAACCTGCAACTCGTCTGTGTTTCATCATCGTGACTGCTAGCTGATTCCTATCCGCTGCCTCCGTGCACTACAGGCTTCAACCTGCAACTCGTCTGTGTTTCATCATCGTGACTGCTAGCTGATTCCTATCCGCTGCCTCCGTGCACTACAGTCTTCAACCTGCAACCCGTCTGTGTTTCATCGTGACTGTTTAGCTGATTCCTATCCGCCGCCTCTGTGCGCTTCAGTCTTCAGCCCTTGTCAACTCTCCCGTGTTTCCTTGAGTCTGCTGCCACTATTGCTACCCGCTACTCTCCGTGATCAACTGTTCCAGTTCAACTCTGCTCTGGTGTCCTATCGTTACTGCACCTGCTGGTTGCTATTGGCTACCTCCGTGTTCCCGCAGAGACCCGCTGCTGTTACTTCTCAGCGCTACGCATCCATCTACTGCTGATCCGCTCTCCACGCCTTCCTGGATTCCCTGCTGGTCTACCTACCTGTGCGCTGCACCTGCTAGACCACCGCTTCACCCATCCAGGGACTTTGCATCCTGCCGGCCTCCTGCCGTTCAGGTATCTCTGCACTTCTGTCTGACTGCCTTCTCCTGAACCACGGTATGCATACTTCCCATTGACTGTGCTGTGTATTGCATACCTTGCTGGACTGTGTTGGTTCTCCTCTGGAGTGTACTATCCGCTGAGTCTATTGCCATCATTGACTGTGTTATCTCATGCTGGATTACTTCAAGAGACTTTCTATATTGGCAGTGTTGTTCAGTCATTTATACATTTATATTGTGCATATTACTGTGGATCAAAGTCAAGGTGCCCGTGTATATATTGTGTTGCAGTCTCTCCCCGTGCACCTCCTCACATATATATTCAGTGGTACAACTTGCTAGTGGCAGACCACTGACCCCTGTTTCCAGTTTCACCTGCTCCAGTATCCTCTCACATAGCAGTGGTACAACTTGCTAACGCAGACCACTGACTCCCCGGATACCTCCACTTGGATTCCATTCCTTCACTCAGACAGCGGTACAACTTGCTATCCGCAGACCGCTGACTCTCATCACCTCCTCGTTTCTGTTGGACATTCCTCCTCACTATAGCAGTGGTACAACTTGCTACCGCAGACCACTGACTACCTTCACGTGTCCTTTGTCCATACAGTTCCTCGTGTATTACTACCTCCATATTGCCAGTGCTGCTAGTCATAGACTTTCCTGAGCATCTCATCATCTGCTATTTCCTGTTCCGTGATCACCCTGCTACCAGAGTACCATATTACCACCTATACTGCTCTGGTAAGCCTATCACCTGGTGATCCCTGGGTAAAGACTCCTAGTGCCCGTGACAGTAAGATCAGGCCATGACAGACCCAGATACGGAACCTACCGCTAAAGAGATGCTGCAGCATCTGGTCAGCCGTGTGGAGCAACAGGATGCTCGCCAACAGCTGTTACTTCAATGTTACCAATCATTAACCTCCCAAGGAACATCTGGACAGACTGTTACAGCTAATATTGAAGCTCCTGTGCTTTCCTCCGTTTCCCCAGTGCCATCCCAGGTGTCTACAGCTCCTACACTTCACCTGCCTACTCCGTCAAAATATGACGGGGACCCCAAAACTTGTAGAGGTTTTCTTAACCAATGTTCAGTCCATTTTGAACTCCAACCTCAAAATTTTTCTACCCATCGTTCCAGAGTGGCCTATCTTATCTCATTGTTTTCGGGACAAGCCCTGGCTTGGGCCTCCCCCCTGTGGGAAAGAAACGATCCAATTCTACAAGATAGTGCCAAATTCATTTCCACGTTCCGAAGTGTGTTCGATGAACCAGGTCGTGTGACCTCCGCTGCTTCCAGCATTCTTCGTTTGCGACAAGGCTCCCATACAGTAGGACAGTATGTCATTCAATTTAGGATCTTAGCCTCTGAACTTCAGTGGAACACTGAAGCATTAGTTGCCGCCTTCTGGCAGGGGCTCTCCGATAAAATTAAAGATGCACTGACTACCCAAGAGCTTCCTTCGTCACTAGAAGATTTGATCTCTCTTTGCCATCGTGTAGATATGAGATTTCGTGAAAGAGAGTCTGAGAAAACAACAGCTGTCAAAGCACCTCTTCGTTTAAACCCTCAATTTCGTCCGGCTCCATCCTCTGTGATTCCCATGGAGATAGGACGTTCCAAATTATCTTCAGAGGAAAGGAAACGAAGAGTAAAGAATAGACTCTGTATCTATTGTGCTGATTCCACGCATATGCTCAGCTCTTGCCCTAAGAGATCGGGAAATGCCAGGCCCTAACTAGTTCTGGAGAGGTGAAGTTAGGGTCCCTGGAGTCCTCTCCATTGTCTATGAAATCTAAAGTCTGCGCTTTTGATGTTACGATTTCCTTTGCTACCAAATCCTTTGAGTCACAGGTATTGATTGATTCCGGAGCAGCAGGAAATTTCATTTCTAAATCACTAGTGAATCAATGGTCCCTACCAGTGATCACTTTAAAAACACCCATTACTGTGACGGCTATAGATGGATCACGCCTCATCAATGATCTCATCACCCAGAGTACGTCTCCAGTAACCCTTCAGATTGGTGTACTACACCATGAAGAAATTTCGTTTTTAATTCTTCCAGTTACGACAAGTCCGATTGTCTTAGGCCTTCCATGGCTTCAGTGTCACTCTCCCCAGATTGACTGGCGCACCCCTCAAGTTACGTCTTGGGGGTCTGAATGTCACCATCGTTGTCTCTCTCAAGTTATTCCTCTTAAAGTACAGCGATCTTCCATCTCATCTTCCTCCCCGGGACTCCCTCCTCAGTATGCTTCATTTGCCGATGTGTTTGATAAAGCTCAGTCTGAACGTCTTCCTCCTCATCGTTCTTGGGATTGTCCGATCGATCTTCTACCTGGCAAGACTCCTCCCAGGGGTCGGGTCTATCCTCTCTCGTTACCTGAAACTCAAGCCACATCTGAGTACATACAGGAGAATCTCCAGCGTGGGTTCATTCGACCTTCCACCTCTCCCGCTGGAGCTGGGTTCTTCTTCGTCAAAAAGAAGGATGGATCATTACGCCCTTGTATAGATTTTCGTGGACTCAACGCCATTACTATCAAGAATCGGTATCCCATTCCGCTGATCACTGAGCTATTTGATCGCATCAAGGGAGCTCGGATATTTACTAAGTTGGATCTTCGTGGTGCCTACAATTTAATTAGAATCCGTTCCGGTGACGAATGGAAGACCGCGTTTAACACCAGAGATGGGCATTACGAATATTTAGTAATGCCCTTCGGGCTGTGTAATGCCCCCGCTGTTTTCCAGGGTTTCATCAATGAGATCTTTCGGGACTTATTATATGTATGTGTCGTTGTCTACCTAGACGACATATTGATCTTCTCACAGGACCTGCCTTCTCATCACCAACATGTGGCAGAGGTCCTCTCCAGACTACGGAAAAACTCGTTGTTCTGTAAATTGGAAAAATGTTCATTCGAGTTACCCCAGATTCCATTCTTGGGGTATATAGTTTCCGGAGTTGGCCTGAAGATGGATCCAGACAAAGTAAATGCTGTACTACATTGGCCTCAGCCAACTACTCTTCGTGCCATCCAGCGTTTTTTAGGTTTTGCCAATTACTATAGACGCTTCATTCAAGACTTTTCATCCATTGCATCTCCCATTGTGGCCCTAACTCGGAAAGGGGCTAATACTAAGCAATGGTCATCTGAGGCTCTCCAAGCCTTTCAAATCCTCAAAGAGGCCTTCTCGTCTGCTCCCATTCTGCGACAGCCTGATGTGACACTCTCCTTCTTCCTAGAAGTAGATGCCTCTAATGTGGGCTTAGGAGCTATTCTCTCCCAACGCTCGGAGCAACAAAAATTACATCCTTGTGCCTTCTACTCTCGGGGTCTTCTGCCCGCAGAGAAAAATTATACTATCGGGGACAAGGAGTTGCTGGCCATCAAAGCTGCATTAGAGGAATGGAGATACTTGTTGGAAGGAGCTCGCCATCCGGTGACGATCTTCACGGATCATAAGAACTTGTCATATTTGCAATCTGCTCAATGCTTGAACCCTCGTCAAGCAAGATGGTCTCTTTTCTTTTCCCGTTTTGAATTAATTATAACCTTCAAACCAGCCGCTAAGAACAAGAAAGCTGACGCTCTATCTCGAGCTTTTGTGACGTCCTCTGATGTAGAAGAGGTTCCCAACCATGCTATTCTAGACCCCAAATGTATTTCTCTGGCTGCTTCATCCACCAAAATGCTACCATTTGGGAAGACCCTTGTGCCTCCTACTCTGAGGAGGAAAATCCTTTCGTGGTTCCATGCCTCTCGTTTTTCTGGACACGCCGGTGAACACAAGACCTTTGAGATTCTCTCTCGTAGTTACTGGTGGCCTTCAATGAGGAGAGACGTCAAAGAGTTTATTGCTTCCTGTGATTTATGTTCTCAGTTCAAATCCTCCCGCAGAACTCCAGCAGGGTTGCTGCGACCACTACCCATTCCGTCCAAGCCTTGGACCCATATTAGTATGGATTTCGTTACTGATTTGCCACCAAGTAAGAATCACAATACTATTTGGGTAGTGGTAGACAGATTTTCGAAGATGGCCCATTTCGTCCCTCTGTCCGGTTTACCTTCCTCGTCTACTCTGGCTGAACATTTCATTAAAGAAATCTTCCGCATCCATGGATGTCCGTCTGAGATTGTGTCGGATAGAGGAGTACAATTCGTTTCCAGATTCTGGCGGGCCCTTTGTAAAACCTTGGGCATACGATTAGCACTCTCATCGTCTTACCATCCGCAATCTAACGGACAAACGGAACGAGTCAATCAAGATCTTGAGACTTTTATTAGGATGTTCTCTTCAGCCAACCAAGACAACTGGGTAGAATTGCTCCCTTGGGCTGAATTCGCCCATAACAACATGTACCATGAGTCATCATCCAAAACTCCATTCTTTGTGGTCTACGGTCACCATCCGTCTTTTCCGGAATTTCCTGCCCTCCCGCCCACCCAAGTTCCTGCTGTGGAGACTGCTTGTCAAACCTTCAAAAATATCTGGTCTCAGGTCAAAACCTGTTTAAAGAAGACATCTAATAAATATAAGTCTTTCGCAGATAAGAAGAGGCGGGCTATTCCACCACTAAAAATTGGAGATCGTGTCTGGTTATCTACCAAAAATATTCGTTTGAAGGTTCCATCTATGAAATTCGCCCCTCGTTTTATTGGTCCATATAGGATCATTCAAGTTATCAATCCAGTATGTGTTAAACTTCTTCTTCCTAAGAATCTTCGGATTTCCAATGCCTTCCATGTGTCCTTGCTCAAACCTCTCATCATCAACCGTTTCTCGACTCCTCCCTCAGCACCGCAGCCAGTTCAAGTTCATCAGGAGGAGGATTTCGAGATTACTGAGGTATTGGATGCAAAAATTTCGCGAGGAGTCCTCCGTTTCCTCGTTCATTGGAAGGGCTTTGGTCCTGAAGAGCGTTCATGGATCAAAGCTGAAGATCTTAATGCTCCTACCCTTCTGAAGAAGTTTTATTCCAAAAATCCGGACAAGCCCCGTTCCAGGCGTTCTGTGCCCACCTTTAAAAGGGGGGGTACTGTCACTCACCGGACTGTGAGTGCTTCTTCCCGGACATTTAGGAACCGTGGCCGTCCTCCATCCTGAGGGACTGCGCATGCGCAGCCCTTTCTATACCTCCAGTGTATGTTCCTTTAACTTAATTGGCAGATCAGGCAACCTCCCTATATTAAGCACCTGTGGTCATCACCACATTGCCTGATCTTGGAGTCTCATTCCCCATGAGTCTCTGAAGGTGTTCCTGTGTTTCCTCGTTTATTCAGCCCAGCTGATTCCTGTGGTTTCCAAACCACTTCTACCTCTGTGGTTTCCAAACCACTTCTACTACTGTGGTTCCCATACCACTTCTACCATCTACTGTATCATCGTGACTGTGAGCTGATTCCTATCTGCTGCCTCCGTGCACTACAGTCTTCTAACCACTTCAACTCTACCTTGTATCATTGGGACTGTTAGCTGATGCCTATCCGCTGCCTCCGTGCACTACAGTCTTTCATTCACATCCACTCACCTGTTCATGATTGTGACTGCCAGCTGATTCCTATCCGCTGCCTCCATGCACTACAGGCTTCAACCTGCAACTCGTCTGTGTTTCATCATCGTGACTGTTTGGCTGATTTCTATCCGCTGCCTCCGTGCACTACAGTCTTCAACCTGCAACCCGTCTGTGTTTCATCGTGACTGTTTAGCTGATTCCTATCCGCCGCCTCTGTGCGCTTCAGTCTTCAGCCCTTGTCAACTCTCCCGTGTTTCCTTGAGTCTGCTGCCACTATTGCTACCCGCTACTCTCCGTGATCAACTGTTCCAGTTCAACTCTGCTCTGGTGTCCCATCGTTACTGCACCTGCTGGTTGCTATTGGCTACCTCCGTGTTCCCGCAGAGACCCGCTGCTGTTACTTCTCAGCGCTACGCATCCATCTACTGCTGATCCGCTCTCCACGCCTTCCTGGGTTCCCTGCTGGTCTACCTACCTGTGCGCTGCACCTGCTAGACCACCGCTTCACCCATCCAGGGACTTTGCATCCTGCCGGCCTCCTGCCGTTCAGGTATCTCTGCACTTCTGTCTGACTGCCTTCTCCTGAACCACGGTATGCATACTTCCCATTGACTGTGCTGTGTATTGCATACCTTGCTGGACTGTGTTGGTTCTCCTCTGGAGTGTACTATCCGCTGAGTCTATTGCCATCATTGACTGTGTTATCTCATGCTGGATTACTTCAAGAGACTTTCTATATTGGCAGTGTTGTTCAGTCATTTATACATTTATATTGTGCATATTACTGTGGATCAAAGTCAAGGTGCCCGTGTATATATTGTGTTGCAGTCTCTCCCCGTGCACCTCCTCACATATATATTCAGTGGTACAACTTGCTAGTGGCAGACCACTGACCCCTGTTTCCAGTTTCACCTGCTCCAGTATCCTCTCACATAGCAGTGGTACAACTTGCTAACGCAGACCACTGACTCCCCGGATACCTCCACTTGGATTCCATTCCTTCACTCAGACAGCGGTACAACTTGCTATCCGCAGACCGCTGACTCTCATCACCTCCTCGTTTCTGTTGGACATTCCTCCTCACTATAGCAGTGGTACAACTTGCTACCGCAGACCACTGACTACCTTCACGTGTCCTTTGTCCATACAGTTCCTCGTGTATTACTACCTCCATATTGCCAGTGCTGCTAGTCATAGACTTTCCTGAGCATCTCATCATCTGCTATTTCCTGTTCCGTGATCACCCTGCTACCAGAGTACCATATTACCACCTATACTGCTCTGGTAAGCCTATCACCTGGTGATCCCTGGGTAAAGACTCCTAGTGCCCGTGACACATCGACTGAAAAGATCATGACTCTGTAAACTCTATGGAGATCCTGATCATGAGAACGTACACACTGCAAGATTGGAACGACATTGTTCCATCATTGAACAAGATTTTTAGACCGGCTTAAAAATCAAATGAAACAATACGATGAGCTTTAGAATGATAATCTTTCATTATCGCAGTGTGCACACTAATGTAATATCAGCTTAACAGTCATTTACCTGGTGATTGGCCCGATAATCGGATGTAATCACTGTAGTGTGTACAGAGGCCTAAGATGGAAAAATATTTTTTATGCTTCTACTTTATCTTGAAATCTTTGCCTTCTACTGCATAAAGAGATCATGTTTAAATTCCCTATATCTAAATTGTCCACAAGTGATTTCCCTTGTATTCATTTACTTAGGCTTCATACCAACTGGTATTACATTACATATGTCTACTAGCATTTTAATGTTATTAGAACATATGTAAATGGGTCTAGGAATGGATTTTGTTGTTTGCAAAGTCAACAAACTTATTCGTATTTTTACTTACATTCAGGTGCGCTGGTTAGCATCGCTTTGCATCACTGTTTTCCGAATGCTTCCTCCTCTTTTCAATGCATTTAAAGGATGGACCTCCAATATGTCCCATGCTGGAATTTTTGGTGCACTTACCATAGTCTGGTGCACGTCTTTGCTGCTCTCCTACAGTGCTGCAGAGCTGACTCTTTTGATAGAGGACTGGTTATTGGTGTGCATTTGGCAGGAGCCTCAGTGGCCAAGACAGTTCAAAATGCTAATGTTTTACAAGAAACAGTGTCTAAGGTGAAGTCACCATTGAACTTGAGGGAAAAACATCATCAACAACAGTGGGCAGAAGGTCATACTTCTGAACTGCGATACCTATGCACTCATTCAAAGTCCAAGGTAAAACAGCTGGTACAAGCAGCCAGTTTAATAAAAAATAGTTTAATAGTCTAATGAGAATTCCACAAGCAGGATATCACAGTCAGGTTGTAGTGTATAAGCCACTCATTAAATCTGACAATGTACATTTGCTTAGAGACGCAGAGCTCAGGCAGTGGATTACAGACCAATATGTGATATGGTATGGTATCATCAACAACCAGGCATCCTTTAAGTAACTTTCTTGTGAAATATTGGTGCTACATCGCTCCTGCACAATTGTAGACATTGGTAGCCTCAAAATGATGCCACATACAGGACGTACTGAGCATGGTGACCCAATGCCCTAATAAGTGACTTTATGGTGGTGGTTACATTTTTTTCTACACTACCTGTACCTTATATTACATATATGTGCAATATTATTTAAAATGATAGAATGGGTCAGTAAAACAAATAGGAATTTGTAAACAAATACATTTCCATTGACCCCTAAGCTGTCAAGAAAACAGTCTTTGTCTAACCTTGCAAAACAAAACTAACACATAACTTTTATTTATTTTCCTTATCTTGTTTACATTCCAGAAGCTAAACAAGTTTTTGATGGCTGGCCTCATTTTAAACATAGTAGTATTGTTACACAAAGTGACATATGGCATAATCCACTAACAGGGAAATGTACTTTGAATTTTATTGTAGAAAACAAACACTCAAACAGGTTCGCACAGATGGCTTTCTTTGCTTCTGGGAGAAAAAAAAAGACTTAAAAAAACATTTTTTTTTATTTTTTTAATCCAGATTCACTGAACAATTATCTAGTCAAACAAATTGAATTCTTAAAAAATATGAAGTGTATAATTTAATTTAAATATAGTGTGTTTAATTACATTTTTGTATGTATTTTAACAATCTAATTTTGTAGTGTTTGAAAGAAAATAATCCAAAGCAGTTAAATATAGCTGACAAATGTAGACAATATTTATAGATTACAAAACATAAAGCAAACATAAGTAAAATAAGATGTAGGGTACATCTCAAAAAGGCAACGTGATGGTATAGTTTGGTAAACTTCTGTTATATGAAAAACGTAACACTTCCATACTGACATGTATATTGTAACAACTATTTCTGTGTTTACACGATTATACACTGTTAATAAAGTTTCCAACAAAAAAAAAAGATGCCTAACAGCAAGAAAGACTGTGACTTGGGCATATAAAGCTTTCTTTTCTTTCTTCTGTGCTAGCGCACAAAGCACTAAGTCTGAAACTAGGGCTTTGTGCTCATGCACAGAAGTAAAAAAGCTTTATGCCGAAAATGCAATTTGCGTCCAACTCAACATAACCCCTATAAAGTGCATCTTATAGTATAACTATCTAATGTCAGTCCATTTACTTTATCACTCAGTAACTGTAGTGTTAATTTAGAAAGCTTCAAGCTTTACATGTTGGATATGGTCATTTCAAATTAGCTAGCTAAATTGATAGACAATATCACAGAGATATATGATGACACTTTTAGGTATACGGGTAGGGAGCTACAGGCTTATAAAAAGGAGTTGGCGCAACATAGACTGGTGTTGAATTACCTCACGTCTATTACTGGTGGATACTGTGTGACTTTGGCTACCCAATTCGGTATTAAATGTTGTACGTACATCACCAATAATACTGACTACCCAAAAGAAGACATAGACCGGAAAATGGATGAAATTCTGCAACTAAAATGGGAGTTTTGAAAGAACCATAATTCTTCATTGTATGGGGTTGGAATAAAGGTGTCAGGATGGTTCTCATGGTTGAATCCTGCAAAGTGGTTCTCTGGTCTAGGAGAGTGTGTACAGGAAATGGTTGCTAGCATAGGTAAGCTCTTTATCCTTATACTGGGTGTCATCTTAATAATTGGCTTATGTGTCCGATGTGTTCCTACTGTGTTGAAGTGTGGAAAATGTTCTAATAAGGTAAACACTGAAAATGAAAATGTAATGGTGGTGAGGGAAACAGGTATCATAGTCAATGAAGAACAGCATTACGATCCTGACATCGAGAGCATAATTAGATGATAGTTTTGTTCACTATCAAAGGGTGGAGCTGTCGAAGTCAGCTAATTGGATATGGTAATTTCAAATTAATATCTAACAATCCGATTTTCTATGTCTGAAGTTATGCGACTAGTATGCTACAGCGTGGAGGAGTGTATCGAACCACAACACGTGCAAACACTTATACATGCATTTACACGAACACATACACATGTAATTAGCTCATACTAAAATTAGTTGCAACACATAGTTATTTGTAATGAAATGTAGCAGAGTTTATGGTGAAATATTATAATGTTATATACATGTTAGCGAGATCTAAGGTTCAAGTCACTGAAAACATATCATGTCTGGTATCATTCTAATCCCCTATTTATTCGCAGACGTACGTTCAATCGCTGAAAGGATCGCACATTGCGTTTGCTAGATATGGATTTTAGGGAATAAATGATCATGTATGGTATTGTGTGTGTAATGCTAATAGACCAGTTTGAACTAGTTCTTGGTGGGAAAATTAGTATGCATCTTCTGGAGAGCTGACCCCCACCCTTGGATGACATTGTTTGAACTGGCCAATGACCTGCATTACACTGGACCTTCCTGAAACCAGAACCTATGGAAACATGCCAAATCATCTGTATTGTTTTCACTGTATCACTGACTGTATATAAGCAGGAGCTCTGGGACCAGTATTTAGTCACTTTGACCACAGACTTCAGGACTGAATGACTGTATGCTGGATCCAGAGCACCTGCAATAGTAATGGCTGTACTTATTTTATTTTGAATTGTTACTCTGCTACTTTTTGCTATTGAATCAAATTGTGCTTTGGAACCACATCACTGGAAATGGACAGTCATTATTGGATAGCGACTAGACATACATAACAATGTCTGCACATTTAATTTTCCTACATTAAATAATTTTCATTCGACACACACATACATATATATATATATATAAATATATAGACAGATAGATAGATAGTCAGAGTAGATAGATAGATAGATAGATAGATCGATAGATAGAGATATATTTATTCATTTATTTTGTGACAGAAAAAATAACAAAGTGGTAAATGTCAGATATATACTGTATGTCTCAGGCTTTCTGTCTTGTGTGCTTTAAAGCCTCCAGGGAGATTGTTTGTGTTGGGAAAGAGTTTTCCAATGATTGTCTTTGTCTGTAGGAAAAGCAAGTATAAGGATCACTGAGGTTGTGTGTGTGTGTGTGCGCGTGTGTGTGTGTGTTAGAGATCCTCACTGACCCCCGTGTTTTGGTTTTATTTTTGGTTTTAGATCTGGATTACCTTTGTGTTTTGGTTTTGGTTTTGGTTTTGCAAAACCGCCCTTGTGTGTTTTGGTTTTGGTTTTGTTTTGCTATTTTCATTAAAAATCAATGTTTTTGGCCCTAAAATAACCAAATTTAGTGCTCCATCTGTTTCTAGGATAAGTAATGTAATTGTAAAGCTAATAAATTATCCAAAAAACAGTTTAATTCCTGGTAGGCCTTCATTAATTCTACACACAAACCAGATTGTCTTCCTCTCCATCTATGAATATTGGCAATGCAGCCATCGTCTTTGGATGTATATTACACCCTACACTTATACTTAAATATGTAAAGAAATGGACAAAGGCAGTTTGGTTTCTGTCTCTCTAGGCCCCCCTCCAGTTGTTGTAAATACCAAAAAATTCAGCCGTTATAGACTGTACAATATTAATAGAAATGGAGAAAGCCAGTTTGGTTTCGGTCTCTCTAGGCCCCCCTCCACTTGTATAAAATACCAAAAAATTCAGCCGTTATAGACTGTACAATATTAATTGAAATGGAGAAAGCCAATTTGGTTTTGGTCTCTCTAGGCCCCCCTCCACTTGTATAAAATACAAAAAAACTCAGCCGTTATAGACTGTACAATATTAAGAGAAATGGACAAAGCCAGTTTGAGGTCACTCTGTCTATGACACCCTACCCTTAAGGAGAAATTGCCCAAACAGCAGCCTTTCAAGACGGTACGTGATATGGAAATGCCCCAAGTCCCTTTCTTCTTTGGGGGTAGATTGCACCCTACACTTACATAGAAAGTTTTAAAAAGATGTTATTGTCATCATCTGGAGCTTCATCCTCACCCTCATCAGTGTGTACGTCATCATCACAGACTATCAATTCATCGCCGCTTGAATCCGCCATTAGAGAACAGTCAGTGCTTGGATGTCTTGGATGGTGAAGGCCTTCCACATGGAAGATGTAGTTCATTTTGATAAACATCAGACTAAGTTCCCTGCTGTGCTGAACACTTGTTCAGAGTACACACTGCAAAGCAAGTTTGTACATGGGTTTCCAAATGGCCTGCTTTTCTTCCCAGTAAGGAAAAGGACTGTCTGACATTTCCATATCAACTACCTCTTGAAAGTAATCCTCCACCATCTTTGGCATGTTAATACTCATATTGGATGGAGTTATGGGCAAGGTCACACATTTTTTAGAAAAATCCTTCAAACCAGCCCTGATGTTAAACTGTTCTGGTCTGCCCTCTGCGTCCTCCCTGCTCTTTTTTGGAAAATTCTATTTTTTACGAGCAGCAGCTGCTTGAGAAACTGAAGGAGGACACATCGGCAAGCCAATGCCCAGTTCAGCGGACAACTTGCTGAGCAATAGCTCCTTGCAAAAGTTCACATCTCGTTCATTTTGAAGCAAAGACTCAATGTAGGTCTTAAACCTTGGATCAAGCACAGTGGCCAAAACGTACTGATCCAAGCTCAAGATCTTAATAACTCGAGCATCATTGTGAAGCGAATTAAGTACTTGATCGACAAGGCCAACATACTTTACGGAATTGCTTGCTTTCATCTCCTCCCTCAGTTTCTCAAGCTGCTTTTCCAATAGTCTAATTAAAGGAATGACTTGGCTCAAACTAGCAGAATCTGCACTCACTTCACACGTCACAACTTCAAATGGTTTCAGCACCTTGCACAGCACTGAAAGGATTCCCCACTGCGCAAGACTGAAATACATGCCCCCTCCTTTCCCAATGTCATGGCTTGTGCAACACGCTTGGATGGCATTGTGCTGTTCCTCCATCCTCTGCAGCATGTACAGGGTGGAATTCCACCTAGTTACCACCTCCTGGTGGCAGGGCAAGTTAAACTGCTCTTGGAGCTGCTGCAATCTCCTACATGCTGTAGCCGAATGCCTGAAATGGCCTGAAATCTTACGGGCCACCAAACGCATCTCCTGCACCTCACGGTTACTTCGTAGGAAGCTCTGCACCACCAAGTTGATGGTGTGAGCAAAACAGGGAATGTGCTGGAAATCACCGCGCTGTAATGCTCACACTATATTGTTGGCGTTATCAGAAATGACATATCCTGGGGAGAGTCCAAGTAGTATAAGTCATGTATCAATCATATCTCTTAGTTTGCGTAACAAATTGTCAGCTGTATGCCTGTTAGTGAAGCCGGTGATACAAAGAGTGGCCTGCCTGTGACAAATGTTACGTAGTGGTGTACATGCTGCTGCTGTTCCTGCTGGTGAAGGTGAATGACCAACCCAGTGGGCTGTCACAGTCATATAGTCTTTGGTTTGACCACTTCCACTTGTCCACATATCTGTGTTTAAGTGGACAGTGGGCAGAATGGCATTTTTCAGCGCAATCTCTACATTTGTACAGACTTTTTGGTATAGTTGTGGAATAGCTGTATGGGAAAAATGGTGTCGCGATGGAATTCTGTAACGCGGACACAAAACCTCAATTAACTGTGAAAAACCAGCTGCTTTTATTGTGGAGATTGGACGCAGATCTAACACTAACATTGCAGCCATGGCGTCTGTGATTCGCTTGGCGACTGGGTGACTGCTGTCATATTTGCTTCCCCTAGCAAATTATTGTTTCACAGTTAATTGTTGAAATGTAGGACTGCTCTTTTTCTTGCCCTTCCTCTGGGCTGACGATTTACCCCCAGCAGCAGCAACAGCAGCAACAGTGGGACTAACGCTTTCTTCAAAGGAATCAATAATAGTGCATGAGTCATCCAGCCTTAATAATTGGGATGCAGGGCTAACTCCGAGCGCTACTGAGGATATTGATAAGGATGGTGTGGTGGGTATATTTTGTAGCCGTCCGGATGTTGGTGAGCGGAGGGTCCTAGCTGATGATGTAGTGCTTGTAATTTTTTTGGAAGAACTTTCAGCTTTTCCCAACACTTTGCCATGAACTCTCGTCAAATGGCGTAACATAGACGAGGTTCCAAGATGGTTAAGGTCCCTCCCGCGACTGACTGTGGCTTGACATACACTACAAATGGCTATACAGTTTTTGTCTGGATTGGGGTAGAAATAATTCCACACATTTTTGGGTTTTATGGCCTGGCATGACAATGACCTTTCTCTTGTTACGTGCCAGAACTGCTGCCACTGGTGCAGGACTGACACAAACAACCTCATCCTCATCAACATCCTTATTAGCGCCCTCGTCACCTCCACAAATCTCCCCCTCATTCTCTTCTATTTACACTCGGGCTGTTCAGGCACACATCAGCAGAACTGCTGAAAGGGCCCCTCTTTATGGGTACACTAACAGAATGCTCACAATTAGACATCCCACTGTTGGATGGACTCTCCACAGGGATTGGTGTAATTTGTGATTCAGAGCAAACATTATCCTCTAATGCCTTACTGTTATCTTGCAGCTCGGCTTAGATCCGTAACAGTAGTTTTGCACCACTTGTAGGCTCGGTAACATTTTTTGATCTGCCACTAATAGACAAAGGTGAAGGCCTCATTCTCTCTTTGCCACTGCATGTATAGAATGGCATGTTGACAAAAAAAAATTATCGGCAGTTAACTTTTCCTCAGTTACACTTCTTTTGTGCTTCAACAGGGTAAAAATTTTTTTGGTGGGAGTTTTTTTGACTGATTTCAAAAGACTGTGTAGTTTGACATCACCTTTCCCAGATGACATACGGGGAACACTACCATCAGGACTGGTGACAGAACCTGGTTGCTGATTCTGCTCATATGTGGACTGCTTAGAATCCATTATGAGACCAACGCACTTTTAATGCTACAAAATATTTTAGATACTGCTGACAAATATGACTTTTGACAGCCAGAAATATTAATGCAAAAGAATGGGGGACACCCCAAAAGCACTTGAGAGTGCTAAAAATTATTTTTTTAATCTGCTGACAGATAGTATTTTTGACAGCCAGAAATATTAATGCAAAAGAATGGGGGGCACCCCATAAGCACTTGGGAGTGCTAAAAATTAATTTTTAAATCTGCTGACAGATAGTACTTTTGACAGCCAGAAATATTAATGCAAAAGAATATTAATGCAAAAGAATGGGGGACAACCCAAAAGCACTTGGGAGTGCTAAAAATTAGTTTTTAAATCTGCTGACAGATAGTACTTGTGACAGCCAGAAATATAAATGCAACACAATGGGGGACACCCCAAAAGCACTTGGGAGTGCTAAAAATAATTTTTTAAATCTGCTGACAGATAGTACTTTTGACAGCCAGAAATATTAATGCCAAAGAATGGGGGACACCCCAAAGCACTAGTAGTGCCAAATATTGAAAAAAAAAAAAAAAGACTCCTCTATCCTCCTCTCTTCTCTATCGATTGCTATCAGAATTGGAATCAGAATTGTATTGTCTGTCCCTGCTCTAATCAGCCTGTGACTACACCCTGCTCTCTCCCTCTGTCAAATGGTGATGGATTGCTGTGTACGCTGGTATTTATAATTTCCAAGTATCACGAGAACTGAGCCCCAAGATCCGACGACGTCACAATGACGTTCGGCCTCAATTTGGATCCTCGGCTCGGTACTCGGTTAGGCAAAGTTCGGGTGGATTCGGTTCTCGGGGAACCGAGCCCGCCCATCTCAGGTGTGTATAGAATATATATTTGCAGTGTAGCTATACTGAACAGTGCCAAACCCGGCCAAAGATCAGAATAGCACCATCAAAGATGTACCAATCAAGCAGCATGTTATAACAAAACATATTTATTCTGACTGTGTTCACTTTATCTCCTAGTTTTCATGTGAATAATTTACTATATACAAAGTTTATATATCGATGTCCTCAAATTCTAGTATAATGAATATCATAACTGACTTTTCACAGAATTACAGATATCTTTATTATAAATTGAATGAAACAAATTATCCTGCAGTGTAAAATGTTAGATTGACATGTCAGACCCAGAGACCGAGAACATACTTTCACTAACCTTTAAATTGTTTCTGAAATATAAAACTAAATCAATAAGTAAATCTATCCCAAGAATTGCAATAAACTCATTTTTACACATTGTAATTGACTTTAAAGCCTGGTTAGTATATAATGATCCAAATAGTCACTATTTGGTGAAAAT
The DNA here is from genome assembly GCF_038048845.1 of Mixophyes fleayi. Lineage (NCBI taxonomy): Eukaryota > Metazoa > Chordata > Amphibia > Anura > Limnodynastidae > Mixophyes > Mixophyes fleayi. The sequence goes on along the minus strand of NC_134403.1, from coordinate 175,006,576 downwards.
TATTGATAGTAGGTTGACTTGATTTGCATGAAATGAAATATATTTTGGTGTTCAAAGGGTCTTCGTGTTCCATTTGTCTCTTGACTTGGCCATAAACATGGTTTCCAGCTAGAGATGAGCAAGAATAAGGGGAAATCTCATTCAAATTTATTTTTGCTGCAGAGCAGGCCAGAGCTGTGCCTTTACTTCCCTGTTCTGGGTAGTGCCATTTTACACTGTGCTTCTAAATTCAAATTTACAGTCCATGAACAATAGTCATTTCATGCTGCTGGTTGGGATAGGATTGGGGAGACATAAAAATATACAACCACATACACACTGTGGACCTGATTCATTAAGGAAAATAAAGCAAAAACAATGAATAACTTTGAAACAGTATGTATGTGCTGTGTATATAAATGTGTATGTGTATAGAGTTATTATGATCCTTTATTTATAAGGCGTCAATATGTCACGCACTGCTGTACTTGAAGGCGATTATCATCCAGATACCAAATGTGCATACAAAAGGTGTAGTTAACATGTCATACATATAGCTGTGGAATAGCAATTGTGGTTGTTGGTAGGAAAAATGTGTGTGGCTATTGTAAGGCAGAAATATTATTAGGCACTGATACTCAAATAGGCATTGACAACTGTCATTTCTGATTAGTTACCAGTGGTGTGATACGGTTGGAAAGAGGTGAGATAGTGTAAGAAAGATAAATTAGGCATTCTAGAACAGTATATGAATCTACTATATAAATGCCTAGTGGCGTGTGTGAAAAAAACCAAAACAAGCTGCAGCGCCACCTGCTGGGCAGAGTTATACACTGACCTATATATTTCTTTAAGGAGAAGTGACAGTTAGGAGTGGTTGGTGGTTGCCGGGGGTGACAGTGGGGAATTTTTAACATCTTAAGTAGCTTGATGAAGGATGTGGCGATGAAGATGAAGGAAGAGGTAATGGAGAAAAATGATGAGGTGGTGACATGTGGACAAAACCACGTTAAAAAAGGGTGCTTGCGTCGGGAAGTAACGCTCTTCCCCTGAGGAGGCTTGGGCTAGGCCCAAATGCATGACAAGAACCTTTTTAACACCTTAAGTAGCTTGATTTGACTAGAATGCATGAGTATCATGCACGGGTTAACTTGTATGTATATAAATATATATATATATATATATATATATATTGTTTGAAGTGGGCTGGTATACGGTGGTATAACGTCTCTTCTCCTACTGCTTTCAATGTAAAACTATCAAATTCCATTCACTTACATTTTCCATACCACCACTGCTATATGATTGGTGAATTTATACATGTGTGAGGGTCTTATAAATGATCTTGCTGTCCATCACTATACTAGTGCAACGTGTTACACCCAAAATCTACACAAAAAACCTCACAAAGCTGGAAATTATACAAGTAAATAGAAACTTACCCACCTAAATGAACAGGGAGAGTCATATAAATTGCAGATTGTAGAAAATGGTTTCATTAGCATTGTCTGAGTGTTGGTCTTTTTCACTAATCTAAAGTAGAACAAAATCAATGTGCCAATCATTTCCCCACCTCCCGTAGTTTCTGTCTATGACAGTTTATTACAAAAGTGTGTTTTGCTCAATTTAGATGGAAATTTTTAAGTAATGGGGAGAAAGGGGGGAGAGAAATGACCTGGTACTGGTTTTGTTTTTTCGTGTTTTGTTTACACACAGCAGGCACTGAAGAGAAAAGTGACAAGCATTGTTACACTTATAAAAATTGCTACTAGTCCCCCACAGACGTCATTATGTCTCCGAGGTCTGTGATTTATAATGTAAAAGCTTAATCAAAAGAAATGCTTGCTGTGCCCAGTCAGGGATGGGCAGACCAGTCAATTTAACTTTATGTTAAAATAAGAAAATAATTGGACAAAATGTATTTGAAATAGAAATCTGAAATGGCTTGTTGGCAATTTATTTCACATAAATACAGTGATAAATACACATTGAAAGCATTTCTCCTGGAAACAAATTATAAGTAAAAATTGAAAATCAGTGGCGAAAGTTTACATTGATGCATTCAGTTAAAAGGTTCAACTAACTATTTGTGATGATTTCAAGTTGGTTCCCAATTAAACTGCAAATAGTTTTCATATTATTCATAATTTACATAAATGAAACATAGGAAGAACGACTTAGTTACAGAACTATTAAATACTCTGTCAGAGATGGTTTACTTTGCAAGTTTGCATTTTATATGCAATATACACATGCAGATCTCAAGTGTGAACTTCTATTTCACATTAAGAGCATTGCTCTCGTTTGAGGTCTACAGATGATAATTTCAAGAAAAGTGAATGCTGATTGTAGATGGACATAGTATTTTTGTAATGTGTGGATGATTGGTTAAAGTGAACCACAGAAAGTTTGTCATCTGCTACACATACCAAGAAGAAAACCAACAAGAACATTGATAACACAGTGGTAGACATACCAAACGCGCTACCACATGGTAGGGCTACCCTAGGTTGTTTTTTTTTAGCTTTAATGGATTGTCAGTTTTCACTGTGCTGTAAAACAATAGGTAGACTTATAATTATTAATTAGCTTGTAACATTATTTATAACTTATGTAGCCTTAAACAGTATAATGGAGTGAACAGAGCATGAGGTATGACCAGATAGGACTGCAAGGATTTTGTAGCGACGTGGTGATTCTACACCAATACAAAATGATAAACGTTATCTTGAAATTATATATTGTAATACTGTTGACATTAAACTATTCTAGTTTTCTAATTATACTTGCTGTCCCAATCTGCCTCTGTCTTCAGTACATCATCTCCTCTTGGGTGCTGCTTTGACTTACCAGATCCTGCCTGCAAGGGGCTAAGCTCTCATTATTTGTCCAAGATCCTGAACATCTGTGCCTGGTCTTTATACTCTGCCTTTACCAGCAGACTGGTGCCAGTTAATTAATTGTTTGTTTCATAGTCTCCCTCTCAGTACTCCTGTGATCTGTACCTGATTGATCTCCTTGTATCAGACTCCTGCTTGGCTTATCATTTTGCACCTTTTACCTGTGACCATGACTTTGGCTTCATTGACTTTGCTTTTTACTACTTCCATGGAGTTTCCTGCTATCACCTGTGGGTTATCCAGCATCTGCTATAGCTGTTAGTAGTGCAACACTCAGGTCCTGCTATCTCCTGAGGATAGTCCACTATTCAGCTTCTGCTGCAGACAACACATATCCAAGCATTCAACTCCTGAATTACTAAGTATATATATAATTTGCCTCTGAAGATTTTCCATATTCAGTGTCTGCAATAGCTGCTACTTGTGGAGCACTGTTCCTGCTATTTATTCAATTCACTATCTGATTCCTATTGTTGCAATTACTACTCCCAATACACACTGTCATTGCATTATCAATTTCATTGAACTCTGCATCTTTTAGCTGTAGTGCATATGGACTTGTGCTAGCCGTATTTACCATTGCCTGCATCTAGTTATTTACCTGTGTGATCCTTGTTTTAAATAAATAACTCTGTTTTCATTTTCAACAACTCTCCATGGTTTGCCTACTGGGAACTCTGACACCTGCTAAAGTAAAAGAAAATGCTTGACTACCCCCTTCATTATGTTGGAGAGTTTGTGGTGAAACAAGTTGCTTTCGCCACATATATCAGACTTGACCCAGAATGTCCACCTGTTGTGATATGATGTGACAGACCTTCTTAGTACTGTGACCAAACTTACATTCTTTAAAAACTGTTGGTCATATCTTCTGAATTTACCAATTGTGGGATTAGATTTATATACAAATTAACCACCCAGCTAATCAATGCAGCCAAATGTCTGATAGCCAGCTATTGTGAGCACCATGAAGCTCTGTACCTGCATCTACTGCATAGTAAAAACAGGTACCTAACAGCTATGCAGAAGATCATGACCTACGTATATAATAAATCTCACAAATTCACTGAAACATGGTTCTTGTGATACTTATACAACAATCCCACTTTATAGACTAATCCTATCCAAAGACTTTCAGATATACTCTCAATATCCAACCAAAAACATTTGAATCATTATCTATCATACTCAGAAATATGCCAGACCACTAGTGGCCCCAACTTCTTACCCCAACTGTTTCCCTCGAACCATCTTTTCTGGTCCTTCCCTTCGTCCATCCCATACTACAATTATATTTACTGTAGTTTCCAAGATACTGTACATTATGTTATCTTACCAGTTAATGACAGTAATGCTTTGGATTTCTCTGTAAATTTGCTGCAAACCAAATTGTATTCTATTATGGTGTACTACTGTTGTCTGTCATTGGTCTGGTGCTTACATTTTCTGTGATCAAATAAAATAAAATATTTATCACTATAAAATTAAATGTATGCATGATAACATCCTTTTAAAAGAAATTGTGTCAGACACATATGAAGGTACAAGGTTAAAAAAGGTAAATACCAACAAATATGGCATGGGCGGAGGTGCAATATACTAAACATAAAAGTGTCCCAGTACAGGAAAACTATTGGAGCTACCCTCTTCCATGAGTTACCAAGCAAGCCGATTAATGACAAATGGTTGGGTAAAATGAGAAATAAACAGAGGATGACAGAGATATTCACTGCATAGACCTAAAGTGCTTTGAAAATCACCTTTAACTTTATCAGTCGTTCAACTTCTCCATCTGGTCTTAAATTGGAAAAGTTTACTTACATTACTTTTTCCTCATGTCCTTTGAACTATTTTACTTTCTTTTTTTTTTTTTTAACAAATTTCCTTTTGATTTAAAACTTTATATTTTAGGCGAGCCAGGCCAATAGCACACAGCAGGATATAACTGAAATTCCACTTGCAAGAAGGGCTTTAATATTATACCACCTCACGCAGTGATTCTGATTTATGTACTATTTCTCACTTGTGGGTTAGGGATGATTTCTTGTAGCCAAAATATCATCCAGACTTTCTGACCTTTTGCATCTGTTGGAAAATCCTTTAAATAAAATTGGACCAGACTCCGCTTTTAAAAACAAAACAAAAAAAAAACAACGTAAAAATTATGTAGAAAATACAACAGAAAGAAAATGTGTGTGATTTTGGTTTTTGACTTTTAGTTGCTCTTTGATTGTTAATGGAGACCCTTATGTGACAAATGTTTTCTGAAAATGCATAAGCTAACATTAATTCCAGATGTATCAATGGAAAATATTTAGTCATATTAAACAATGGTGTTTTTATTGATACATCTGGTGTTGTTTTTGCTGTAATATTGCTCTAGGGAATGATTTCCATATATTCCTTTCAGAAAGATTGGCTTGTACCAAAGTAATTGATTTAACTTGTTTATGTCTTCAATAATTTGCTGCAAAGATTTCCTATTACATTCACAAATATAACTAATGGGAAGTAAACTGTAGTATGTATACTGATGAAATTTCTATTGTGAAATATATGTTTAGAACAGGGCTGTGTGGTCCTCAAAGGTTTTTATGTGGACTTTAGATTCTCAGAGAACATCCAATGACTTTATAGTGTGATATGTTTTCGTATAAGTTGGCCCCAATAGAAATGAGCAAAGTTGCAATGGAATTTTACGCTGATCAATTTTGCTGTGTAAAAGGCCAATTTGCAGATGTGTGAAGCTTGCAGTGCAGAGGTGGAACTCTGCATCGCCACAACCCAAGTCATAGATTGGATAGAGACCCGGTGATGCAGCTGTAACCTCCCGTTTCCCCCACTTTGGGAGGAGCTTCTTCTGAGCATAGACCACTGGTGCAAGTGCCCACTGCTCATGCATTGCTTACAAGAGGTGTCTGCTCTATTTGTTTCATTGCAGAGCTGTAGCCTTGTGGGGTGATATGGGTCTTGCTGGTTCTCTTTTCAGCCCCATAGCAACTGCACCCTCTGCTCATGGTAGCTCCGCCTATGGATACAATCTTTGAGTTCCACTCTTGCATCACCATTACACAGAGTCACATTACACTGTATTCCACATTTCACAGTTATATGGGGGAAGTCAATTGGCCACGTTACTCTTGAAAGTAATGCGGCCTGCGCACTATTACCGTTCATATGGCAATTTTGACCCAGATTTAGCGTTAAAAATTATGGTATGCCAAAGTATGTGGATGTATGGATTGCCCTTTAAAATAATCTCTACGATGACTAAGACACCATGGGGTCCTAGGAAACATTTATTTTGGGTCCCCTCTTTTTGACAAATAAGAACACATAAAAAATTGTTAGAGTAATCTGAGCCCCACAGTGTCCACTGGGTCCTAGACAGGTACCTAGGAAGCCTACTAGTTGGTTCGGCTCTGCTTATAAGTTGGAAGCAGGGTTAGGAAAGTGTGAAATAATAGTTAAAACTAGACTAGTCTATCATAAGCTTACTGCTGTGTCACCCATTACACTGCGATGCAAATAGAGATGAGCAAAAATTTGTCTGTACAATTTTCACCTTGTTCCACATTTTGCTGGAAAATGTTGCACTTTGTAACAGCAGAGTTGGGCCTTAAGTGCTCCCAGTCCTATCCCAACCACACTACAGAGAAAAATGAACTACCCATTACCACCCAAGCTCTATTCCTAGACTATATATGTGAATTTACAAATTAAAAGCGGAATGGCATTCTGTGGAAAGGTGAAGCAAAGACATAATTAGAAGATTTTATCATCAGAAATTCACACCGAAATAGCTTATTCTGCTGAAAAACTCAATTTGTGCAGTTTTGCAGCAGTTTCCCTCATCTTTAGGTATAGAGTTAGCAGTAAAGCAAAAAAAAATAGGAAAGTTTGTACTTTGTCAAAGCCATGATTTTAGATGTGCAGATAGATTTAAAGTTTGGAGGGGGCATGTTCAAGCTCAACTTGTGTGCTATAAGCAAGAATATCTAATTTTTCTCTACATGCAAATAAATAAATACATTTATACTCCTTGCATTGCAATATGGATTGACCAGGAACAAATTTGAACTTTTTATTACTTTGCTTCTAACTCTAAATGAAGCCCTTTTTGAGTCCTAAACAACATTAATATAAACGTACATAAACAGTGCAAACATCAGTCGTTATAGAAGCTAATCACCCCAAACTAACTTTTCCAATATAAATTGACAATATAAAAATCAAATGTCATGAATTGATTTTTCTCTATGCTCCTCATTTTTTGTAGTGGATAGACGACTGCTTGTCTGATTAGCACAGTCAATCCAATATGAGTTCCCCTGCATCTATGGGCACTACCTGCTTCATCCATAGCTTTTTACTAGCACAAACCTTCCTAATACTGTAATATTATGAATGGCATTGACTACATATTCTGGTGACATGTTCACACAGAGGGACATGCCTCAACACCCACAGATAGGGGGGAAAAAAGCAAGCTGGGGGCTGTGGAGACACAAAGCATCTGCTTGGCCTGTTAGAGATATTAGAGACTTCCTAGCTCTGGACTCTCACACGAATATCATTGCACTGTGCTCTCCATTTACTGAGGCTGCTATAACTGGCAAACAAAGCTGGGCTGCTAGTTCTGTGGTTGCATAAAAAGAGCCAGGCAACCTTGAAACTGAATAACATATTGCACTCAAAGTGGGGTTACAACGGAGGCTTGGTTGCTACTGCTGCTATTTCTGTTGCTATGTCACTGGGTGTATGGATTTTAAATGAGCAATACTACCATGGTTCAAAAGGTAAGTAAATACCGCCAATTGTACAAATGGGAATGCTTTGGTCTGAGCACTATAGTGTTTGATGTATAGTTGACCTACCAAAGTGCTCAGCTCCTACGACATAGGACTTGTAAAAATGCTTCTTGTGATAATAAAGTCTAAGCAAAAAGGAAAGATTTCAGAATAAGAGGAAGTTACTTTTTCCTAATGTGTATGTAAATATTTAAAGACTGTATCCTGGAAAAATGTAATGGCTTTTTGTGTAGTACATCAAAATTCAATTTATATCTGAGATAGGTTTGCTAAAACGTTAATGGGCCAAATTTATGAAGTGCCCTTGGTTTTGCACCAGTAGACCTGCATGGTGTATCCAGTACATATCAAGGTGCATGTCTACTCTTCACTGACTACAAGCTAGATGTGCGTCAACTTGTGCATGAGGGTGGAAAAACCTCTAGAGGGTACTGTACAAGATTGTAAATGTCATATCAAAGTCTAAATTTTTACCACAAGTGAAACTATTCATTTAAAAAAGGTTTAAATTTTTCTCCTAAAATACTCCTTGGCTTATCCTCAATTATGGTTTAAACTAATGGTGCATGAGTGAGAGGGCATCTTAACTGTTTTCATTACATGTGTCACTTTTGTGTAAATTTTTTATTACATTGATTCAGTTTGCAGAGGAATGTACTTCTCCATCTAAGTGCAACATGGAGAGGCAAAATAGGTCCCTTTAAAAGTATAGACCCAATGACCGCCAAAACTTTATTTCAATACTCTCTGTCCACAAACGGAAATCTTGTTTTCTGTACTCCTCCACAAAAGAAGGCACAAAGGTGTGTTTACTCTTTCTTACTCTTTCTTATTCTTCCCTACTCCTTCACTCCACCCAACTCCTCCACTCTGCCTCTCTGAACGTCTGCCCTTCTGCAAACGCTGTCATATTGCTCCCTAAACCCTTGAGGATCTGTGCAAATCTATATGCACTTGCACATATCAAGACATACAAAGCTGCTTTTGCACTGCACATTGGCTGTTTTGCACCTTATAAATGACCTTGCGTATACTTCCCTTCAGGGATATAGTGGGATACCACATGGGTGGTTGTGAGTGGCAGCATAAGAGAGGGGCCTGCTATTTTGTATTTTGAAACAAGCTTGAAATAACAGCATTCTCCTCCTGAAGAAAAACTAGTCATGTCTTAGGGCATCAATTTAACAATAAACATTATACACCTTCTTTTGAAATGTATTTGTCCCTAAACCGTGTTATGTTCGTTTAGTCGTTATCAATAAATTTTGTCCGCTGCAATCAATGTGGTTCCAATGCACAAAAGATATTTAACAGCAAGATGTAACAACAATAAAAAAAGTACAGCCGATACATACATGGCGCACTGGACCCAGCAAACAGTAATTTAGCCCTGAAGCCTGTTGTCAAAGTAGACTGAATGATGGTCACAGTCCCTGGTATATATACAGTTTGTGGTACATAAAAAACAATGGTGATATCATGGCATTTTTCCATTGGTTCAGGATTTATGATAGTCCAGTATAATGCAGGTCATAGGTTGGTTCAAATGATAATCTCCAAGAGTGGGGGCAACTCTCCAATTGTTGAATACGTGTCTTCCTTGTGGAGCCTGCTGAAATACTGATTCAAACCAGCCTATTAGCATTCCAAACACAATATCATTTTAAGCATTAATCCTTTATCATCCATAACTAGCATACGCAGAGTGTAATAGCTTAGCTGACTGTAGCAAATATCTGATTGTGAAAAGTAGATTAGTATGACTAAACATGATATATTTCCTATATCCTAAACCTTAGATGTAAAAAAAGTGGCTTTAATATTACTAAATTAAACTATTAAATATATTACATTTGAATATAAAGGACTATGTGTTGGAACTTTATTAAAGTGAACAATTTACAAATGTATGTGTGAGTGTAAATGTATTTAGAAGTGTTTGCAAGTGTTCTTGCGTAGCAAGCCCTTCCACGCTGTAGCGTGCTATTCGCCTATTTTCAGATAAAGCCAATTAAATTGATGTTTATTAATATGAAACTACTTCATCCAATTATTTGACTTTCACAACCTAAACTTCATCTAGGATGCCCAAACAACCAGATCACTCTTAGATAAGTTGTGGATGATTCTAAAGTATGCATTACAAAGAACCCAGCTACATAATTACAGAGAACACCATCCATCTAGAGCAGACTAATTGAAAAGCAGGCAGTAGAGACTGAGTTAGAACAGCACTTACTGTAGGGATATTGCAATTACGATTCTGGTAATGCACATATTAGTATGCATCCATAGGATTGCATTGGACTCAGCAAGTTTCATAAATCTAGCAGAAATCATATCATTGTCTTTTGGCAAATAGCAAGATATATTTTACCACATACATGTAAGGGTGTAGTAAAACACAATATTATTACTTTTTGTATGTGTTACAATATGCCTCTCCACACCATGCTTTTCTATTGACTGTTTATGACATAGGATCCACCTGTTACTGGTAAAAGTCAGATCTTGTGGACGTTTCTAATCAGTGGATGAGTTCCATTGGACTTATGTACAGGGGCAGGCTGGTCTTGGGGGCAAGGGGCATCTGCCCCCTGACCTGTTCCCACAGTGGGCTACCTTGGGCTGAGTCACTGGGCCATCTTCATTTTATTTTTCCTTAAAATGTTCCTAATAGGTGGTTGAGTCGAATCTTTCCCCGCGGACAAAAAATTGCCAGCCCTCCGCTGCTTCTTCTATACATGTACTTCCATATGAAATATTTTGTATTAGAAATTTAGCAGTGTTGTTGGCCTCAAAGTTCCCTACTTGCGCCTTGAGGAAAATAGTCCATGTTTTACTATTAATTCATAACTGCTACACTTTTTTTTCAGACAGCTTCTTTCCATTAACAAGCTTTATGACCATATTTTCTTTAATATCTTTAATTTTGTTTTACTGTCTCACTAAGAAAAGCTAGTTCATTTACATATGTACAAGAATGGCTCATCATACTGTACTAAGTTCGTGAATGAGAAGTTTACCTAGTAAGATTTTTTTTAATGAACACAATCGGTGACTGCCTTGCGGGAGAGTACAGGTATACCAGTGTTGCTCAATAGCTTGGCAAAATAAAGTCTGTAGAGAAGGGAAAAGGGATTAAAGTTAGACTCAAACTTTTTTCCATACTAAGCTACTTTGTAAGTAATCTCCTGTTTCAAAATGAGCCCAAAATAAATTAAATTATGAAAAAGGAGCCTGGAAACAACTCATTTTCTGCTATGAATTTCCTCTTTTCACCACAAACGTTTATAGTTTCTCCTTCATCATCTTTAACTTCAATGCGTAACATCTGGTTATTCTTTTACTTCCAAATGTCAGAATATTGTTTTATTTAATGTAGCTCAAACCAGGTGCAATCTAAATAAATCTACACTGCGTAGTAGTCCAACAACTCTCATGTTTTAATTTGTAACAGAGATATGTCCTGGAATGATCTGCATCGTTTGTTTGTACTGCGTTATCTCTTCACTCAGCCAAAACATTTATTATTTTGATGATGTAGCTGCCTTGAAAACATTCATAAATTGGGTAAAAATTAGACACAAATGGAAACAGATCGTGCTTTAGCCAGTTCTGCTATAAATGGTAGAGTTTATATGGCCTATGTTCTTCTGTTTTTTTTTATTTTCACACATATTGCATGTATTAAAATATTTAGATTTAAAACATGTTGTAAATGCTGTTCAAAATGTGATTTATGTATTTTTAATAAGTTTGTGTTATATTGTCCTACATGATTAGGCCAGGGACCAACTGGTGTTTGATATGTATTCAATAATGCAAGTGAATCAGCATGCCAAATGCAAGTGCATGTATGGCATGTGGCTCTTAACTAGAATTTTTACTTGCATTTGGGAGGTCATTGTAGATCATTCCTTTGTCCTAAATGCATTTAACTTAATTAAATGCATGAAATGGAGCAAGTACCTAGTGTTTAGTATATAGCAAGCTTTTAGAAAACCTGCGACACCATGCAATTTCAACTCACACGAACGTGTACAAATGTGAGCGGGTATGTTGACACTGGAAACAAGGGTTCCACTGTCCGATCCCTCTACTTGTGTGTTGTGCTAGCATGTAATTTAACCTCAGTGTGTGTGAGGTCTAACTCTCTGAGTCATTGAAATATAACATTCCTTCATAGTATGTGACAATCTCCATACCAAGGGATATCATCAGTGATTAGTAGCTCCCTCATGCCATGATTTTATATGATTGTATTATAAATGGATCATATCTATGAAATAAATTATATGTGTTGTAGTTTTAATATTTTAAAAATTTGTCTCATGTAATGTAAAATCATTTTACACCCACTACAGTTTGCTGTGTTGTCATTTATAGCCATAACTTGTTATCTTGCTTATGATCTTAAATGGCCCAATTCTCTTTAGAAAGGGATGTCACACTTTAGGATATCATCCTTCTATCTTCCTTACTCCTACTTCCTACTCCAGTATAGCAACTAGGTGGAGGTCGCCACCGTAACTTTCTTCTAACCACTGGCACCACTAGATTTTATATTTTCAGCTTCAAATAAAAGAGAGAAGATTGGAGTACTTGAGTACAAAGGAAACCTATCCTAGCAAGTGGCAAAGTCATAGAGTGGACAACGATTAATCTGTTTGTTCCGATGAACTTAACTACTCTACAGCCTATGTCCTATTAATATATTTTGACATTTCCCACCATAAGACAAATCTTTCATTGGTTATTCACTGATCTGTATAAAAGATACCACATCTTCAGAAATGAGGCTGTGCTACGAACTTCCAATTTGAATTTGACTCGTACTCACCTGATTACGTCCCCGGATTTCTGACAAAAATAGACAGTAATATTGCTGAGAGAAACTTGGTTTTGTTATAAGCGTAGGCAAATCAGCCAGCAGAGAACACAGAGGTGAAAGAATAAGTCATTTAATTAATTTAACAGTAATAAAATATGGTAGTATTAGGTTAGCCTGGAAACTAAAGATTAATATAGGGTTCACTAACTATTCTGACATAAACCAGTGCTGCAGATCACGAATAGTAAACTATTTGTTAAAGTTTCCAATTGTTATGAAAAACTGCATATGACTAATCTTTAAAAATAATTTTTCTTTACTGGCCCCATTTTCATCATAAACAGCACACAATATTTAAGAGTTTTCTATAAACACCTGCTAAATGTAACAATAGTACTATATAATAATGAATAAGTCACATTATACAAAATGTCGACCTTTAGTCCCATAAAAAGAACATAATTACAGGCACTGATGTAATTTTAGTCTAGGGAGACCAGTAATATACTGCAAAGTAAACTTTAGCTGGACCATTTTAGAAATAAAAAATGAAAAAGTAGTACAATTTCAAAGCAGCCTCCAGGATTAACATGGGACCTGAACTTATCCTTTGAAGAATCATAATGAATGATTTTTTATTTATTTTTTTATTTTTATTGAAGTAAGGAAAAATAAAGAGAGGAACATACGGTTTCTATCTGTGCAGCATGGCAGCTGATTAAAAATGCTAACAACCAAGATTGTCCAACAACCAGAAGCTCCCACGAGACTCATTCACACAGATGGTGATTAGTTTACGATGGCCAGAACAATCACTAGTACCATGTTGCAGTAACACCCACAGACTATCTGTCACATTCCCTAGTGGCCAATAAAAGCTGTTTGCTTCATACACTTAACTTCAACCATAAGCTTTACAGGCATCTCTGATACAGTTTTAATCACTTTCTTCATAAACCTAAATATTCCGTTTAGCTGATCCATGTTTGTGTTTTGAATTTCTCCAGGCCTGTTCTGCAAGTGATTAGTTTTGGTACTGTAGAGTCAGGGAGCTTTATTAATGTTTCACAACAGAAGCCATGCACAGATGGAGGCATTTGCGCTACTACGTCTGCAAGGGTTCCAACAAACACTCCTGTGGCTTTAACCTCATGTAATCCATCAGAGCTCCCTACGGAAATTAAGGATCAATACTTTCTCGCAGTGAATGGCTGAACGCTTGCATTACAAATTGTTTCTCTACAATACACTATTGCAATATGTCTTTTTTTTCCTTTTCTTTTTTTAAACATTTATAGATAGAAATGTTTTTATTCATTTTCTATGCCTCATTAGCAACTTTACTGCAGTCTTTGCTTAGGAAGTTCCTGAAGTTGGAAATTCCATTGCTTTGCGACATTGCAGTGTACATGCAGTGTGTTTCTGGTGAGTAGGGCCTTGGAAAACTGGCCATTAAAGAGTTATAATATGTCTATACTGTATTAAGACTATTGTCTATATAGTTGATAAAATGTGCTGTACATAAAACAATTCTTTCTATTTTACAAGGGTCACTTGGAACCTTAGTTACTGGTCCAGGTACCCCAATGTGATTAGTTAAGTATATATATATATATATATATATATATATATATATATATACATATACACACACACACACACACACACACACATATACACACACACACACACACACACACACACACACGTTTAGTAGAGCAGAACCTTTTGTCTCATAGACAATAATTTGGTTTGCTGACTGTGACCTCAATTGCCTCGCCATTTTGTGAAATATTGCACATTTTGCGCTTTTATAAGATAAACTTTATATTTTTAAAATAAATATCTAATATTTTTTCTTACAAACGTAATAGATGGGGAAAGCAGAAATCGCTAAGTTATTTGGAATATTTTTTTTCACAAGTTTTTCACTTTGTAAGCAGAAGGTAAAGGTAAGTTGGGAACGAGAGTTCCGGGTTTTATACAGGACCTCAACACAGATATTTCAGTTACAGCAGACAATTCGACTTTTATATATGTTGTACATGCATTTTTTTTTGCGTTTTGGTCTCAGCAGTATTTTACACTACTGGCAATGCTAACATATAACCATACTTACCAACTTTGAAGATTTGTTTTCCGGGAGCCTGTAATGGGAGGTGGGCGTGACGGGGGGGCTCCAAAATGCGCGTCATTTTGGACCCGCCCCCGTGATGTCATGACGCAAACCGCATCATTTGACAGCGGGGGCGGGGCCAAACACCGCGATTCCCGATTTGGGAGCTAGTTCTGCCCACTTCACTAGGAAGTGGGGCACTTCCTAGTGAAGTGGGCAGAATTTGGGAGATTGCCACACTCACCCGGGAGTCCGGGAGACTCTCGCAAAATGCGGGAGTCTCCCGGACATTCCAGGAGAGTTGGCAAGAATGCATATAACTCCACCATAAACAATAAATTGTTTTGGGTAGTGTTAGATGAGGCAAATAAAATAACTAAAGGTCACTTACTTGCGCTTCCCTGACCCTCCTACTCGGCAGATCCCTCTAATGAGTGGAGTTTTCCTCTAACAGTGCACGTGTTTGCAGTTTTGATGAGTGCAAAGAAAAAACATCACACTAGTTTCAATGTAATGAGTCCATACATTTTAACATGTATTATATTCCAAAAGGTTTAGAAAAGAAACTAAAAAGAAATTAGATAAACATCGGGGACACAGTGTTGACAATGCAGAGAAATGTCTTTTGGGGCAGATATAGATGTTTATGGCTTCTTCCTCCACCTAAATGATGATAATGGAGAGTGCCACAATAGTAATTCATACTCACATAATACTCTGTGTAAGTGTTGCTTGGCTAAAAACAACAGTGGGTGTCTGATTGTGCCAGGTGTCTAGAAGAAAAGCGCTCTATGTACTATTGCTTTTATTTAAAAAAAAACAAAACAGTGTCTTCATTCTATGTTTCTTTGGCTTAACATGGAGTAGATGATCTTTGGAGTATATGGAGTGAATGCAGGAATATTTAAAGTGAAGCTTGCACTAGTAATAATCATAGCAACTATAAATAACCCATTTCATCTTAACCTGCAGATAATTTAATTAACCATCTCAATACTGAGGAAAACCTCTGAACAATCGACTGGCGTCTAGAGTAAAAGAAACTAATAAAATGATGGCTTACTTTATGGAAAATCGAACATGGAACATATTAAAGTCTGCCATAGAAAATCGGAAGCCTCACATTGAAAAACAATAAAGGGAGAGCTGCTTAAGATGTTGCTTACACAAACTATTAAGATATAAAGTGGTAAGCACCTCAAGGCATACAGAGAATTGCATTAGCCCACACCAACTATTCAGCAGTCACACAGACACTCATCAATCATTTAACTCAGGAAGAAGAAACACAATCTGAATGGCTTAAGGGGATTAATCTAACCATATTGATAACACTTAAAAAATTAATGAGGTGGAATGACCTGGAAGACAAATCAGGAACTTTTGAAGAAGTGATTTATATGTCAGGACCTTTCCGTAGCCTATAAAAATGAAGAGATTCTCTAATACATGTGAATTAAATCACATGTAAATTAGATTGTATGCTCCTTAGGACAAGAACAGGACTCATTTGTTTTATGTCTGCTCTTAAAATATTTTATGCATTCTTCAATATCTACTATATATTATGCTAAATTAGAATAATTATATATAATTGACGTTTAGACAAATGTAATACTTTTTAAAGGTATTTAAGGTCACTAAACATTTTGACTAAATATGCATAAAATACAATACAATATATACTAAAGATACAAGACATTTCAGAAATAATGTAATACACATTTACTGAGTGCAAGGAAGTTCCTACCGAATATTGGACAAGTTCCAGCATATGGTGTATAACCCAAAGTGTAAGGACTACAGGGCGCTTTTCTATGGCTGAAGGCGCTCACCATATGCTGCCTATGCTACAATTATCAAAGATGTATCAGTCACCATCAAATCTTGTACCAATTTATATTACAATGCCATCTGCACTGCCACCTTTTTTGTGATATCGGTGATGAGAGGGTATTGCAGAATTGTGCAGTAGGCTCTTGAAGGCTGTGTTTACACCACTGACTAGGGCTTATGTTCACATTGCCCTATATATTAATAGGGATTGTAAACTTTCCCACTGTGGGTTTCAAGTCATAGACTAAGTCATCATGTCAATCAGGCAGAGGAGGAAAACAACAGTTCAAGCAGAAGTATATGTTAAAAATTATCTAAATTATTGACAATATATAAATGAAATTTAGATAATATATAGCCAAGTTATTTATTGTGTAAATTTTAAATATTCTGCTCCTGAAAAGGGCAGAACACTACATCACTGAACAACCCCCCCCCCCTCCAAATTTTGCTTTGGGTCCTGAAAATCTGAAAATACCCAGGTGCAGAATTTTTAAAATACATATAATGTAATGTGCATATATACGTTTTATTATGTGAAATACTGTCCAATCCTTTGCGACAATCCTGCCATTACCCACATTCTGCTCTTCTGAGCATGGGGACATGCACAGTGATGCCCTGTTTCAGCTTCACTGCACTTGCCTTGCGATTTGAATAGAACATAGTGGCAGAATTATTGTCGTTGCAGATATGCGGTGACTATCTGCCCCATCACCTGTGGACCCATTAGCCATTGCACCCCCTGTCACTGTGATAGTTCCAACCACTGCATATTTCTTAATCATAAAAATTAAAAACAAGAATATATTTATAATAAAAGCAATTTAAAATACTGCTGATGCACTTACTGTACATAGTTCAAAGGCTATATTCCATCTTTTACTTTGCACAGGGTGTGGAATGAGTGGCATT
Organism: Mixophyes fleayi; assembly: GCF_038048845.1. Lineage (NCBI taxonomy): Eukaryota > Metazoa > Chordata > Amphibia > Anura > Limnodynastidae > Mixophyes > Mixophyes fleayi. The sequence continues at coordinate 174,989,185 of NC_134403.1, read as the reverse complement.
TCAGGAACCTAGTAGCTGCCTACGGGAGCCTACTATTGACAAAAAATCTCTCATCAACCTGGACAATTAGTATTAACCACGGAATATGGCTTAATAACAACATTAGTCCTATAGGACTCAGCAATACCTGTAATAGTGAATAACATGGTTGCATACCCTACAATTGATAATATCCAACCTGCAACACTGTCATCCCGTCACCAGTGCTATAATTCCAAAAATGGTCCGTCCCAGTGTCCCCCATGTTCCTGAACCAGCCCGCCCCTGAAAACAAGTTTTGAACTCATGTTGATAACCAAATTTTAAATAACCATAATGCTGAATAGGAAATAATGTCAGAAAATGCCAATATTCCAAATTAAATGGTGCAAAACCAAGAATAAGGGAGGGAAAGTAACCAACTCAAAAATCCGAGACTGCTTGTTCATCTTTAACTGCACATAATGTCCGTTCACAGCATCTACAAAGTCTACATAATATTACATTTATTTAATTTATACTGCATCTTTTGTATTCATAGTCTGAATAAGACTAATGTGGTGTGTATTGATATGCAGAGATTTTTCAAGGATGGTGTGCAGTCCAGCAGCTCACAGCAATTTATGCTTTCCATTAAAACACACCACCACCGCAAACTCCTTACCTGGGGTTGGGTTTACCTGGAATTGAGTCAATTTGCATTCCAATAAACATAGTCAGCTCTATGGATCTCTATGTATCCTGGAAAGGAGAATATTTGCTGCACAGCAGCATGGCATATATTGTAATGTTTTGAATCTTTTTAGAATTCATTTATTCAGTTGTATTTTATTATTTCACAAATCACTCTGCATGACAGAATTTCTACCCAATCAAACACTTCTATAGTTCTTGTCTATCCATAAACAGTCATACCACATTGATTCTGTCTTTGGATTTCACAGTCACCAAATGTAATATACAATTGCCTTTTTTCAATATAATGGTAGTGTCTACTGTAACAGCCTTGTTATCAAGGAAAATGTCTTTTCCTATGCTCTACTTCCTTGCATTTTCTCACCTTCCTGATCACAACTGCATATGCAAATGCATCACATAATATAAAGTGAGTGACAAAAGTTCGTGGCCAAACTGTGCCTGTTTCTATACATGAGAGGACTCAATTTCAAAATGGGCATCATTAATAGTATGCAGTGCCCTTCACTCTTCAGCTGCATGCTAACAGATTTTATCTAGTTTTCACAAACTTATGTCAAAGGACAGTCTAAAAATATATGTATGCACATGTATTTTTTTTTTTTTTAAATCAGTTGCAGCCTTCACTACGCTTGTTCTGGGAAAATTGTGCAGTTGAGTAGAATAATAATAAGGTCAAATAGGATATAGTCAGCAATGGGATTTAATTAACTTGGGATCTAATGAGTGTCATGCTGAATTTATTTACATTATTTGCACAGAGGTTAAAGCTGATCTGTAGAATGATGATTTTCCTGCAATTTAGACTGTATCAGGAAGAGAGATATGAGCATGTCAGTCACTAATAAGGCTGGACTGCTTTTGCAATAAAATTGTCTTTCTTAACTCTTTGTAGTCAGCAATGCATATGAGCTGATTTCAGCTGTACTTTAGTCTACACTTCAATATTGTTTTTAAGGTACAACCAGTGGTTGAAGTAGAAATTTAGAACTGGTGATATGTAAATTTAGAAGTGACGGTATGGAAAATGTAAGTAAATGGAATTTATAGTTGTACAATCAAAGCAGTAGGAGAAGTGGCAGTATGACATACCAGCGTATACCAGTCCACTTTGACCATTGGGACCGCTGGGACCACAACCATAAAATGTAAAACTAAACTGTTGTCTGTGGTGCAATGTGGAGGAGAGACTAGTGTACAAACTACTAAACTCCCACTGCCTACATCCCTTTACCTGCTGAGGCAGTGGCAGGTTAAGATGGTATTGGGACCTGATCACCCACTGCCACACACTTTTGCCACACTTACAGTGTCCACTCCGAGCTAGCTTATTCATATACAGCTCTAATACACATCAGCAAGCAAAGTCAACCATGTTCACCTTTACAGCTATGCTGCACCTGCCATATGCCACATACACGGCAGCCCTATGAGTCAATGTCCCACCCACTGGGCTTTTAAAGAATGACACTGGCATCTGTTGAATTAGAACTTCCTCCAGCAAACATATATTTCTCAGCCTGCTTTGGACTAGTCAGCACATGGTAGGAACTGTCTGCAGGTACAAATTTGTCAGGCACTGTCCCTGCTGTTCCCTTGTGAAGTGGGGACTGCAGCCTGATAGTTCCGGCCGGAGGCATCCTTTTAATAAGCAACAGGCATGCAGCGTCCCCGGCCGTCCTCGCACCATCATGAGCATGCGCACTGACACGTCCCATTGGTAGGCAACGGGACGCTTCCTTGTCTCGGTGGTCAGCATGCCTGACTGCCCCACTCCTTCTCCCATCACAGCCTGGCTGCCTCTATTTAAACCTTGCTCTGACACCATTAGGGTGCCAGAGTATCAGGTCTCCTGTTCTCCAGCGTTATTGTATGTTCCAGCTCCTGTTTTGTTTCTGACCCAGCTTCCCTGACTTCTCTTCTGGATTGTGCCTGTTTGCCTCTGTTGTGACCCCGGCTTGTCGACCATTCTCCTGGATTCTGCTTCTAGTCCTATCTCTGTGACCTCGGCCTGTCTGACTTCTTTGTGGATCTCCCTTCGGAACCGCCTGTTCCCGTTTGGTTTCTGACCCGGACCGTTTTGACCACTCTCAATCCCTACTCTGGTAACTGTCTAGGAGGGCCGCAACCTGCATACCCTGGGCGGCGAAGCCCAAGCCTCCTTACGGGGGTCCCTGGTGAACACCAGGGGTACGTTAGACCAGTTAGTGGTTTCTGTGCATCTGTTGTCCACACTCCTCCTCGAAGCCTGACAATATTATGTGTGAACAGAAGTCCATGTTATGTTCTAAAAGCCAAATGAGGCAGCCTGGATTCACAGGTCTGTCATCTACAATGAAGCAAACAAGCTCTGTATACATTCCAAACATTTTTTGTCCAGATTTAACTGCAATTACTGTATAATGTCGACATGATCAATTTCCCATCCCAGTTCAAATAGCACTTAAATATTATATTGTTTAAAGTGAAGACTTAAAAGCGATATCATTACAAATACTACATACAAAACTCTAAAAGAATATACTCAGCTGTTAAATTGAAGGAGCACAATTAAAATTCTCAATTTCTTGGAAGCCAATAAACTCATCAGCCATAATCAAGTAAAGCTGTGTATTACTTTACATAATACGATTTGAATGTATGGCATACAGCAATTATTTAGATTCTTCCATCCCAAATGATTTAGTGATGGCTAAGTTTCACTGGAATATGAAAAGGAACTGAGAACAAGATTTGAATATTATTTTTGGCTGATTAATATGTAGGGATCTATTTTTATAAGATAGAGAACTTAGGTGCAGATTTTTCATATCCTTTTTGCAGTTAATAAAAGACACCCTTATTCTCCTGACCTATTAGCATTTGAACTTGCATTTGTAACATAATTGCAAAGCATGCTACCACATGTGGCTATAAATCCCATTCTATTCTATGTATCCATACCCTTTTGCATTCATACATGCGTTTCTGTTTATTTGCTTTCAGGCACGGTTGTTTTGTACACTGCGTGCTCCATTTCAATGCTTTAAAGTCATGTCAATCCACTTTAAAAAAAAGTCCATTAAACTCAGTCAGAGTGCACTGTGTACATATCCACTAAGGGTTAAAAGAGCGATTACACCAATGTGGAGCTGTTTTTTCCCCCCTATTGTCAACATCACTGGCCCACACAATAGTAACCGCATTGTAATGAATGTGCTATAGAAATTATTTGGAAAAGCTCCATAGTGCTTTTGCTTGATGTAAACGTGTCAAGTGCATTTCAACTGCAAGTGAATAACACATGCAAATGCTTATAGGACGCATGTGCAATTGCATATAATTTCTTATGAGGACACAAGTGATTTGGACCTTAGACCTGGGGCAATAATGGTCAGGCACTGGGCATGTGCTACTTTAGCAGGCATCTCCCCCTGTCCCAGATACTGCCCAATTTCCTCTCCCGAACCACAGGGAGTCCCACTAGAAACCAAATGAGTGACAGTGTTGTCTAGCTGGTCCACTAACCTGAGACCAAGCTCCTAAGTTAGTTTTCCCACCAAAATCACTGCACAAAAATAAACTTGTGCAGTGGATTTAGTGCACCCTACTGCTTGGTCATTCCTGAAAATCCTTATCCTCCCTGTGCTCTGTGTCAATTGCACCCATTAGTCAAGCCCACATTGAAGGTAGGCTTTTAGTGTGCGTTAATTTCATAACTCTCTTAGTCAGGGCCCCCTTAGAGGTAGGCTAACGTGATTCTTCATTGTGATTGATTGTTTTCATTTCTATTAATTGCTGTTGTATTCTTGCACTTGACATTGTATTGGTAGTTTTGTAATTGGGCATTGTTGGATTCTGAGTGTGCCATAGAAGTAGTTATGGCAGCACATTACACTTAGTGTATAGTTATTAGTTGTGCAGCATAGTGACCACATAGTTGTTGTTAGGGTCATTGCGTCTTGTTAGGGTTACTTCCCTGTTACAAATATGGAAGTAGACAGCCAGGCCTCCTTGAGTCTTCTTTCCCAGCTGGCAGACCATGCCAGTCTGTGACTAAATTCCAATAATTGGGTGGGTGTTTGTCTTGGTGAACAGTGGAGATTCCCTAAATGTCAGGGGAACAGACTATTTAGAGAAAACTATCTGACAACTTTTATTTTTGGTGTGTGTATCTTTGAAAGGGTCTAATGTTTGACCAACTTTTAATCTAAAGTACCATATTTCCAATAACATTTAGAAATACTTTGTTGTTGTGCCATAAAGATACATCATGTTCTTGTTATTTACAATAGCAGATGGTACCCTGCTATAAAAGTCATAGTATCTAGAACAAATGAAATGCACATGTGATACTATTGCTAGCTTACTGTGTAGGATTTTCAAGTCTATTTGAAAGTAATAAGGATATGTTTGTAACAATGTGTCAGGATTTTTTCCCAATGTGCCCAGATTGTGGGTAGAGTAACAATAATTATTTGTATAATAGGCTTTTAACGTGTGCTTATCACCAGGCAGTATAAACCCAGTGGCCAAAAAGGCACTACTGCTGGGGTGTGACCACTGTGGGGAATGGATGTGAAGGTGACCTGGCAATACTGGTTGCTCCACACCCCTCAGAGACTATTTTGAGGCATCTTCTGAGCATGGGTGAGTCCGGAGCTTGCCAAATGAAGCCTCTGCACTGCTCTTTTGAGAGCAAAGCGGGGGCTCAGGAGGCTGAAGCGGCATCATTGGACCCTTACCAAAATTTTGCTATGTGACCTTGCAATGCACTGCTCTGCCTCTGTATAAAGCTGTTAGTTAGGGGCCCCGCCTACCTATAATTTTGATAATGTTTGTGATTCAAGTTCTGCTGTGTATGAATGTGTACATTTGAATGACATCATGTCTTTATACTTGTACCAGCAAAATATGTGTGTTGATATTTCCTGTCTCTTTTTTATATTGTAAAATGAAAGTTGACAATAAAAAAAAGGCTGGTAATTCCAGCAATTGCACTTGATGAAGCTAAACCTACTTCTTATATATATATATATATACTTTATCAATGTGTCAGGATTGTGAGTTGGATGGAGCTAAATGGTATTGGCTTAACTGTACAGGGAGGGGCGAAGTCTAACGCACCCCCGGTTTTTGCCAGGGACCCCCGCAAGTAGGTTTGGACTTCGCTGCAAGAGGTGCGCAGGTCACAGTTCTCCAAGACAGTTACCAGTGTAATAGCATTGATGGCAGTCAGGACGAGCCTGGTCAAGCCAATAGGACAAAGCAGTACTGAGCAAGATCCACAAGAATGGTCAGGAAAACCGAGGTCAAACCAGGAGGAAACACAAGTAGAAACAGGATCCAGGAGAGTAGTCAAAACAAGCCGGGTCAATACAGAAGAAATTAAAGCAAAATGCAAGGGAACGCTGGAGGCAGGAACTAGACATGATACTCTGGCACCCTAATGGTGCCAGAGTCAGCTTTATATAGTAGAGCCCTGGGAATGATAGATCGGCGGTCAGGAACGTCATAGACCGCCGACTGAGGGCTAAGAATAATGTCCCGTTGCCTGGCAACAGGGCGCGCTACTGCGTCTGCTCGAGCGACGCTCTGACGGCCGGGGTAGACTGCAACTCTGTTTCCTAGCAACAGAACTCCCTCAGCCAGAAATGACAGGCAGCCATCCCCACTTAAAGATCGCGATGCGTGGACGGTGCCTGACACAATGTCAGAGGTGCATCATATGGGTAAAGAGGCATACTCAGGGGTGTTCCTCTCCTTAACCTCACCTGTGATACTACTGCCAACTCTCACTATGACATATTCAATAATCACAGCAAAAAGGATGATTAATCAAAAAAACAAACATGTTTCTGCAAACTTGAAATCCAGGAATTCAACGGCAGATTAATAGTAGTTTGTATTTCTTATGCACAACAGTGTGCTACAAAAACATACATATATGATTAGAAAAGTAGTCAGACTTTGATACTAGACATGAATCCTACCAGATAGGTTGTTAGATGTACTTAAATATACTTTACAAATCTGAATCTATATGTAGTGTAAATCTGGCTATTGTTTTAGCATATATTATATTATATTAATTAATTAATTAATCTTTCCTCCTGACTCTATACCTACTCTTCTGCTCCAACTTCATTATACTTGCTATACCTGGAGCCTCTGAAGTCATGGTATTACTCGTTTATTGTTCTGTACTGTTTTCCCTGTATGGTATACTGTTTGTATTGTGTACGACGCTGCAGAAATCTTGTGGTGCCATACAAATAAAAGATAATAATAATAATAATAATAATAATAATAGTATAATGGTCAATGTTGGTAATGGTATAAGATATGCTTTGATTTACAAAGCTACATGGTTTGATCAAAGCATCCCTCTGCATATAGCTGTAGTAAAGGAAAAGTTAGTTTGAACTCTATCTGGAGCTGAACAAACTGCTTTACTGCAGCATCTATCTAAAGCACCTGGAGACTTGCACAAGAAAATGACAATAGTGGCATTTCTAGATTATAGTACAGAAAGAGTTAATTTGAACTTTATCTACTGGTTGGACATGACAACCCCATGTGTGAAAACTCTCAGATAGAAAAGAAAATGTTGCAGCAGTGGGTGAGAAGTAGAGATTAGCACATTTTTTAAACTGCTATACCTTGCTTGCCAATCTCATTAAAAGGTGTTTTGACACTGTACTTTTGCAACACAGAGCTTTCATCCATCACATTGCTAGCGGGATTGAATTAAAATACACCTTTTTTTTCTTTCAATGAAAATACTGTTTTTCTTTTTTCATCTCACAAAAACACCCAACATCTGGTAGTGTGAAGCTGTGTTGCTTGGCTTGGAGCTAACTGTAGCACATACATTACTGTCTCAGTTAAATCTGTGCCCCCGCTCCTAGAATCAGTTACATTCAATCTTCTGAAAGGGCTATTAAAATGCTGATAAAAAATTCATAAAGGAACACACAGTAATGAATCAAGAGAATTCAGTAAAGTGAGGTACCCTGAGAGCAGGGCAAAAATGAAGGTGAACGATCATTTGGGCCTAGCGGGCATGAAATACCCTTTCGGAAGATGAATAATTCTGTTTAGGGCTGATAAGTTGAGCTAATTTATAATGCTGTTTTAGGTCCACTGCTGAAATATATTTCAAATCTCTAACTTTAAAATGCATTGCCTGTCAGAAGCTGGTCTCTTAGCAGTTTCCTCTTAACATTCTTTAAAACGTAACCAAGGCCAATTTGCATTGATTTACTGCTTATTGTATTGCTCTGTGCGAGGCTTTATAAAAAGGAAGCAATAATAGGAGAGATAAAGTAAAGGCAGTCTGAAAAGGATCGAGCATGGAGGCTCTTGCGAGAGACAAAGAATACGGAGAAAGCCTTTGTCTCCAAGAAATTACAAGTGATACATTCAATCTATTCATATAGAAAACTACCGCTAGCTTATCAGGTTTCACTTTATAAAAATATGTCTTCTGGAACCACAAGAAATTGTTCCCTACCATGCATTTGAGATGTCCAATACACTTGCATCATCATCATCACCATTTATTTATATAGTGCCACTAATTCCGCAGGGCTGTACAGAGAACACACTCACATCAGTCCCTGCACCATTGGAGCTTACAGTCTAAATTCCCTAACACACACACACATACACTAGGGTCAATTTGATAACAGCCAAGTAAACTACTAGTATGTTTTTGGTTTGTGGGAGGAAACAAGAGCGCCCGGAGGAAACCCACGCAAACATGGGGAGAACAAACTCCACACAGATAAGACCATGGTCGGGAATCAACCTCAGGGCTGTGAGGCACAAATGCTAACCACTAAGCCACCGTGCTGCATCATGATGCCTTGGTTTGAAAACTCTGAAATGTATTGGTGTCAGGGTATATTCAAATGGCCAATGATGTTTTAGTTGGTAAGTGGAGCAGTGCCACTAATTTGTATAGTCATTCAGTTGAAAAAAATCTTATCTATTACCATGGTGAAAATAACACAACTGTGCTGTAAATAATCCTAATCAATCAGACCCTTATTTTGATTCTTATAAATTTCTCTATTCTGAAATGTAATATCTGATTGTCTGCCTCGAATGACAATAAGCCTTAAATAAACAGCTCTGTATTTCTGATTTGTTTCATTTTTTAGTTTTTAACATTCTCCATAGCTATTAATGCTCTTAATACAATTAACTAATTGACTTTATAAATAAAGCAAGCAATACATAATAGTGTATAAAGAATCACCGTTGTAAAAAAAATATTTCTCTTTATTTGACCTCAATTGTAATAAAAAAAATTGCTGTTGACCTGGTTCACTCCTTCATGCAAGGGTTACCATGGTAAGAGTGCACCTCTGAGCAGTTGAAATAAAATGCCTGCAGGCCCTATTTAGAACCTGAAAGAGTGCAGATAATTCACATAGCTTGAACAGGGAGAGGGGCCATTGTCAGGGGAGAGGGGCCAAAGAAGACAAATATTTTTTTTTTGTTAACTGCAAACATAATATTTGTTTGCGCTGATAAAATAATATTTTCCAAAGTGTGATTTAATACCCGAAAAAATTAGATATGTAGGTGGACAACACGGAATGGGGTCATTTATGATTAGATGTGGATATTTGCATCTGTTTGATTTTATAACAACAAGCAATTTATTTATCAGTTTGCTGTGATGCTAATGTAAAGCTTTGTAGGTTGTGGCTTTAATGTATACAGGGTTACAAAAAGAGAAAAAGAAAATGTAAGTTAAAGTAATTGCCTGTGAACTCATTTTGTTGTGTCAGTGGTACACCTAGTGCACATTGTGGACTTTGGTTACAGGGCCTGATTCATTAAGGCACACAAAGCTAATGTAATTCGGGCATGCAAACGTACGCATTCAACAAGGAGCAGATCAGAAGAAACGTCTCTTGTTGAATACAGTTCTGTGTATGCTCTGCTTTGACAGACAACACACTGCAAGATATGTCAAGTCTATGTGTAGTATAGTAAAGTCAGCGCTACACCAGTATATGCTGACACACAAATGAAATTAAGGATACCTTATGGAGATGAACTATAAATCAGTAATAGTATATTAGAGGAAAAATTAGGTGTGCTGACTAAATGGATACCTAATACCCCATGTTGAATATATATGTACTAAAACAGATGCAACAACCATAATATCTCAGTAACAATTTAATATAAGCTAATAAAACATTAGTATGGCCATACTTGATACAAATACCAAACATAATAAATAATAAAATAAAAAACACAGATAAAAATCGTAAAATAGTAAATTCACATTACAATCGTCTATGAATAAAAACAAGTCAAATTGTAATAAAAGGTGAGAGTTCACCTGGTGTTACTTTGTCTTGAAGGATCCTTAAAAAATCAAATGGTTTTGATGTATTTCATGATGCTCTCAAATTAACAGTCTTTCCAGGAGGATAATGATATACATCTAAAGTAAATATTCCAAATCTCAATATCTTGAAAACCAGTCTAACCAGGTATGAAGGTAAACAGTATTGTGTGGCGCGATTCCTGTCCAAAGCTTCCTCCCGGCTGTAAGCTCTGCTGCAAGTGTGCGTTCAACTTTGGTTTTTGTAACGCAATATTACTTCCTAGTTCCTGTTGCACGACCTTGTCAATATCACATGATAGTCCAAGACCAATCAACAAGTCTCCCAATGCATTTTGTCTCTCATAGACTTCTTCAAGGGATGGAACAATCTCACTGAACACGGTCTTATATTACTGTTTTTTTCTTTATCTCTGAATATGATTGGCCACCATATTTAGTTCATTCTCATCCAATTCTCAAAAATTAACAACCTAAATTGCAATTCTAAGAAAAATATTGGAAGTAGCAAGACATTCAAAATGTGTCAATATGATACAGAGTATATTCTAAAAACTCCCTACTTCAAAGGTTACTATCTATATAAAACATACACGATAAATGATGGTGAATCAAAACATTAAACCACAATATCTTAACTATGTACCTTTGTGTGTTTGTACAGATAATAACAATATACACATAATGCAAGTTAGTTGAATTTACAGATAGTTACTGTATCACTATAGGAAGAACTTCATATCAAATTCTAGATTTAACCCTTTGGGGGTTAGGGTACCAACATTATAAATCCAATTAGTCTCTTCCTGTGAAATAATTCTCTCAAAGTTTCCTCCTCTCCAATCTGGTTTAACAATGTCCATGAAAATTAGACTCTCAAAATCCCTATAATGCATCTCATCAAAATGGGCTGACACGCTATGTGTTTTAAGACCTATTCGTATGTTTCGCATTTGTTCATATATCCTGGTCTAAAATTTACGCTTGGTGCATCCTACATATTTCAAAACACAGGGACATGTTAATAAATAAATAATACTTTTAGTCTCACAAGTGATTTTCTGTTTTATTGTATACTCACGCCCATTTGCAAAAGATCTAATTTTTTTCTCTCTTTTTAAACAATAGGTTATTAGAATGTTTAAATCCAAAGCAAGTTTTACAATAGAAGAAGCCCCCTTCCTGGTCATTCAACCAAATGTGGATACCCACTTTTTTTTCTTTCATGTAGCTTGAGACCAATTTCGGCTTCAAATTTGAGGCTTTTGTAAAAGTTATACTTGGTTTAATTGGTAATATTTCTTTCAATGTATTATCTTTCAAGAGGGTATGCCACTGTTTATACTTAAATGCTGAGAAAGCGTTTAAGTATATCTACAGGGGTGTAGTACGAATTCACAATGCTGTAAACACCGACATAATTATTCCGAAACTAAACACAGCGACATGTAAAAAAACAACTACTTACCTGTAAACAGACACAGGGCAGATCCGATGTGAGGAGAGGGCGACACTTCAAAATGACGTAATTTGCAATTGCGACTTGGAGATTTATGTTTTTAAAATGGCAACACAAGGACCCATTCAATGATGGTTATTTTAATTGTATCCCTAACCCTAACCCGCAGCCTAACCCTAACCCTAATGCGCTGCATAACCATAATGTAAAGGTAGTACTTACATGGGTCCGTGTGTTGCCACTTTGAAAACCGAAATATCCAAGTCGCGGTTGCAAGTGACGTAATTCTGAAGTGTCAGGCTCTCCTCACAACGGAACTGGACTGTGTCTGTTTACAGGTAAGTAGGTATTTTTCCCATGTCGCTGTGTTCAGTTTCGTAATAATTATGTAGCTGTAAACACTGTCAGTGTTTACAACATCGCGAATACCATTACCACCGATTTACAGATCTGCTGTACTGGGTAACAAATCTTATTTCTGAGTCATACTCCTTATTTTTTTTATCTCAGCTTCTAAATCTCCTTCTGAATTACATTTCTTGTATTTAAGTAAACCTAACCTGTCAATCTTTCTAACTTCTTCAAAATCCTCCTTAATTTTTTTAGCATCATAACCCTTTTCTTTAAATTTCTTCTTAAGTTCTGTTATTTGTTGAATATAATGACCCATATTGGAGCTGTTTCTTTGAATTGTTTTGAATTTCCCCTATGGTATGTTGTCTATCCAACTCCTATAATGATTGCTTGAGCCTGGAATGAACCCATTGCAATAAACAGGTTTATTATATGTTTTTGTACATATTGATTCTCCCTCAATAAAAATTTCTAGATCCAAAAAAGACACTCTGTCTGCACTCATTTCCACTGTGAATTCTAGATATAAAGAATTGGTGTTGATGTACATAATGAAATTGCTTAAGATCTCTTTGTCAAGTTGCCAGATAGTTCAAATATCGTCAATGTATCTATACCATATGATGAGATGTTTCTTATATGGATTACCACTCCAGATCTTGTGTTCTTCCCATTTGGCAATATATAAATTTGAAAAACGTGGGGCAAATATTGTCCCCATGGCTGTTCCATTTACTTGCCTGAAGTGTGACCCTCCAAATCAAAAGTTATTATGCGTCAGGATGAAAAAAATACTCCTGAAAATGAAATCTGTCTGTAATGGGTCAAATTTACGCATACCTGATAAAAAATATTCAACATGATCACAGCCTTCTTTGTGAGGATTACACGTGTATAGAAACTTAACATCACTTGTTGCTAAAAGGTAATCAGATTTCCATTTAAGAGAATCCAGGATATTCAGAATTTGAGTAGTGTCTTTTAGGAAGCTTTTCTGTTTCACTACCAATGGCTATAAAAACAATCTGTATATGAAGACAGTTTAGACATAAATGGGTGAATTCCCGAAATTATCGGTCTCCCTGGAGGTTGTGATACATATTTGTGAAAAAAATATATCACAATGTTTTGATTGATCCCCCCTCCTCGGACTTATTGATCGGTCTTGGACTGTTATGTGATATTGACAAGGTTGTGCGCACAACAGGAACTAGGAACTGGGAAGTAACATTGCGTTCTAAAGACTGAAGTGGAACGCACGCTTGGAGCAGCGCTTACAGCCGGGAAAAAGCTTTGGATAGAAATCACGCCACAGAATATTATTTACCATAACACCTGAGAAGACTGTTTTTCAAGGTACTGAGATTTTGAATATTTACTTTAGATTAGAGATGGGCGGGCTCGGTTCCCCGAGATCCGAATCCATCCGAATTTCGCCTATCAGAGTACTGAGCCGAGCAGGCTCGGTACTCTCCAGCCCATTCGGAATCGAAATCGAGGCAAAACATCATTGTGATGTATTTGTATTTCTGAGCTCGGTTCTCGCGAGAATTGAAAAGCATAAATACCCGCCTCCACAGCAATCCATCGCCATTTGACAGAGTAAGAGAGAGCAGGGTTAGGTCACAGGCTATATTAGCGCAGGGACAGACCAATAATTGCACACATTATTGTTTCAATTCTATTCTATACAATTCTAATATTAAAACCAATTGTATTAGCAATTGTTAGAGCAGTAAGAAAGGAGGATAGAGGAGGCTTTTTTTTCAATTTTTGGCACTCCAAGTGCTTTTGGGGTGTCCCATATTCCCCAGTGTTTTACAGTAATTTTTCTGGCTGTCAAAAGTCATATTTATCAGCAGTATCTATATAAGACAATATTTTGTACTACAAGTGCTTTGGGCTCATTAAAATGGATTCAAAGCAGTCCACATATGAGTAGAATCAGCAACCAGGTTCTGTCACCAGTCCTAATGGTGAGTGTTCCCAGCACGTCATCTGGGAAAGGCGATGTAAAAGTACATAGTCCTTTTAAATCAGGGAAAAAAACACACACCCAAAAAATATTTACTGTGTTGAAGCGAAAAAGAAGTGTAACTGAGGAAAAGTTAACTGCCGATGAAAAAAAAATTGCCAACATGCCATTCTACACACGCAGTGGCAAAGAAAGAATGAGGCCTTTGGCTTTCTCTATTAGTGGCAGATAAAAAAATATTACCAAGCTTTCTTCTTGTATGGTCACTCGTGACCAAGCAAGACCAAGTAATTTGGAGTCTAAAAATAAATGATGATGATGATGATGGTGCACAACTACTGTTACACGTGAAAGCTGAGCTGCAAGAAAATAGTAAGGCATTAGAGGATAATGTATGCTCTGAATCAGAAATGACACCAATCCCTGTGGAGAGTCCATCCACCAGTGGTATGTCTAATCGTGAGCATTCTGTTAGTGACAGTGTACCCATAAAGAAGGGTCCTTTCAGCAGTTCTACTGATGTGTGCCTTAACAGCCCGAGTGTAGCCGGTGATACACAAATTGAGGATGCCACTTTGGAATTAGAAGAGGATGAGGGGGAGATTTGTGTAGGTGACAAGGGCACTAATGATGATGTTGATGATTATGATGCAGACAGATACCAAATTGCCTTTCTCAATTTCTATTTATATTCTAGACTCTATAACGGCTGAATAGTTTTCTATTTTACTCCTAGTGGAGATGGGGTCTGATGCAGACAGATACCAAACTACCGTGGTCCATTTATTTTTATATTCTACTTGTTCAGTCTATGCAGGCTGCTTTTTTTCTATTCAACTACAAGTGGAGGGCGGCTGGGGGGGTGGCTGTTCATAGACAGCCACCAAACTACCTTGGTCTATTTATTTTTTATATTGTTCAGTCTATGCAGGCTAAAACCAAATTCCCTTGGTCCATTTCAATTTATATTGTACAGTCTATAACGGCTGAATTTTTTTGTATTTTCTACAAGTGGAGGGGGGCCTAGAGAGACAGAAACCAAACTGCCTTTGTCCATTTCTTTATACATTTAACTATATGTGTAGGGTGTAATATACACCCAAAGACGATGGCTGCATTGCCAATCGGCTAAGATGAAGAAGAAGACAATCAGGGGGTAAATGTATGAACCTCTGGATTCTTCAACTCCGGCGAGTTCAGCGTCTTCAGCGCTTAAATTTAAAGCGGCGCTGCCTTGTAAAGGGAGACTTCACTTTACAAGGCAGCGCCGCTTTAAATTTAAGCGCTGAAGACGCTGAACTCGCCGGAGTTGAAGAATCCGGAGGTTCATACATTTACCCCTAGGTTTGTGTGCAGAATTAAGGATGGCCTACCAGTGATTAAACTGTTTTCTTCCTAATTTATTAGCTTTAGAATTACCTTACTTATACAAGAAACAGGTGGAGCACTAAATTTGGTTATTTTATGCCCAAAAACATTGATTTTTAAACAAAATAGCAAAACAAAACCAAACAAAACCAAAACCAAATCACGCAATGCCGGTTTGGCAAAACCAAAACCAAAACACTGGGGTCAGTGAGCATATCTAGGTATATCTGTACTACTATGTTAGGTGCTAAATAGTAAATAGAACAGGGAAACTTGAGTAGCATCCACATGGTTTCTTCATTACTGTAGCAGAAAAATCTAAGTAGGTGCCCACATATACAGTTGGATAACATCTCTCTTATTGTGAGGGATTAAACAAGCCTTTCTCTGTTCTTCACTCTATAAATGTTCTGTGCTTGCTCCCATCTATCAGCACTTCAGCATTTAAATTGGTGCATTTAAATACTGGCAACAGTGACAGTCAGACTTGAAATCATGAGAATGCATCTAGAGCTTCCCAGTGATCCTATATGATCCCTGCAATGTTCAGCTGTCTTTCCTGCTGTTGTCTCCTCAGCCACCTGATATGAGTCATAAAAGAAAGTCAACAAGATAATCTTAAGTGTGGAGGACTCTTCAGAACTTCCCTTTGCCAAACATTATAAGGCAGCACAATCCAACCTTAATTTATGTCATTGCCAAATTCATAAACAACTTCTTTTTCTTGACATGACATCTGGTTCTTCTTCATAAAAACCAATTCATAAACTGACCATGACATTGCCACAGTTATACATTATACTTACAAGTTAAAGAGCTTGTATAGGTTTTTACTGTTTTGTAAAATGATCTATTGATATATGCACCAAAGAGAAATTTTTGTAAATACTACATATTTGTGCTTCATAATAACAGCAAAGCCAGCAATGAACCCACTACAGTGTCCGGAGAACTCCATGACACAATAATAATGTATTTTTAATCATAATCATACTTATCCTTATAATCATATTTATATTAATGGTGACTGTGCTGTAAAATAGGGCTGTTAATGGAGCATATAAATGTTGGCACGGTGGCTAAGTGGTTAGCACTTCTGTCTCACAGTACTGGGGTCATGAGTTTGATTCCCAACAATGGCCTTATCTGTGTGGAGTTTGTTTGTTCCTCCGGGTGCTCCGGTTTCCTCCCACACTCCAAAAACTTACTGATAGGTTAACTGGCTGCTATGAAATTGCCCTTAGTCTCTCTCAGTCAGTGTGTCTGTTAGGGGATTTAGATTGTAAGCTCCAATGGGGCAGGGACTGCGTTCTCTGTACAGCGCTGCGGAATTAGTGGCACTATATAAATAGATGATGATGATGATGATTATAGGGCTCTGGCTGGGGGAGGGGTGGGACATATTAAAGTAAAAAAATGCAGGTAGCCCACTGACCAGGACAATGGAAGCCCACTATGCCACTAAGGCAGCCCACTATGGGACCAACCTGTGGGACAGATGATCCCCCAGCCCAGCCAGCTCCTGTATATTGCAGTAGTAATGCTAAAAAATTGAAATAGAATAATCTGAGGCCCTGCAGTGTATTATTAAGGGGGCAGGTGGGTGACCTGCTGAATTTGAAAATACATGGAGATCTCCTTGCAGAAGCTGAGCCAGTTGGTCTGCATGCTGTATGGAGAACCTATTTGTAAATTATACTGAGGAACTACATAGCATATTTGCTTTGGCATGCTCGTGGTTGTATGACTAGCACGATGATATAATTTGGAGCACAATTGTTAGGGTGGGATTGCTATGGTATGAGTAGGACAATCCTGAGTGACGAGGTGAAGATAATATAGTCACAGGTCTGAAAGTTATACCATACTTGCCAACTCTCCCGGAATGTCTGGGAGACTCCCGCATTTCTGGTGGGTTTCCCGGACTCCCGGGAGAGTGTGGCAATCTCCCGCATCTGCCCGAATTAGGGCCAAAATGCCACGATTCTCTGGGAACCGCCCCCGCTGTCAAATGACGTGTTTTGCGTCATTACGTCGTGGGGGCGGGGCCAAAATGTTGCGATTTCGGAGCCCTGCCCCCCGCACGCCCACCTGCCACAGAGAGTCTCCCGGACACCAACTGGAAAAAGTTGGTAAGTATGAGTTATACAACACAATGCATTGTAAAAACTGGTTTGAGGATGATTCTAAGGACCTTGATTGTCACATTTTAAAACTATAAAAAGTGCTAATTTACAAAGAATGGCAAACTTTCAAAGATTTTCTCGCTGTGCAAATCCATGAATGGACAACAAACAGCCTTCATTCCAAAACTCACATCTACATTTCGGTGCAGTTGGTTTGGTGATGTTTCTATTGGTTTAATGTGTAAGGGCACTGCTGGTATAATCAAAGTGTAGAAGATATATTTGATGTATTCAGTGCGGGGTGGGCACTGTTGGAATAATTAATGTGTGTTAAGAACCCATGTGATATATTTGATGAATGATAGCACGAGGGTTGAGGATCAGAGGAGTTTCATTGGCAGAACCCTGCCCAGGGCACCATTTGGACTTAATGCAGTTCTGCCTGGATCTGTCTGATCTGACAGATACTTTGGCTAGAAGCCCAGGTTAAAGTTAAATAATTTATCATATTTTTGGTTACTGCCTAAATTATTCATACAATAAAACTGTTCATGCTGTATTACTTTTTCCTGGCCAAAATGGTACTGATTTTAAATCTCAAAAGTAAAGAACATCTGGAGATATTTTCTTCCTCATGTCTGATAGCTTTACAAGAATATACTTTTACAAGTGCCGCTATTAAACAAGCTCTTAAATCTAGCACTTTATCTGGTATTCTCTAATTTAAAATATGCCCCTTCATTGTAAATGTCCCTTTCAAATTAAATACAAATATTGCAGGTGAGCTGCCTGTTATTTTTTCCAGGCTTACTCATGATGGCCTGGTAATTTGATATCTTAATATGTCAGTTCACTAATGTACTCCTTTATATATAAGAACTATATATATTGAACTCTAAAAATATTGAATTATTCAGAAACCTGAGAGAAAATACAGTATGTGTATGTGATGTGTACATATCAGGCCTGGTTCATGTTCGGATGTAAGTCCCTTTGCATGCCATATCTTGCATGAAATAGCACTGCCCATGCCCAGAAACGGACCTTACGCAAAATGAAGGCATGCAATTTGTGTCTGAACATAAATGACATTTACCACTGCCTACAATATGAAGGATGGAATGGGGATAGGAAGGGGCAGATGAAGGTAGACAATAAAGGCGTGACAATGCAGTTGCTGCTGATTCACGTCCTGTGTTTCTCTCACGTATGTCTTCTTTAGCCGTATTATTTGCACCAAATATAGGGCAGGTGTAAGTGCCAACTGATATAGATGACTGTCACAGCATAGACTTTGTATTACAAAGTACACGTATGTATGCCCCTAGATAAAAAAAAAAAATTGTATGCAAGGAAGATTCACTATAGAAATGCATTGTGTGTATTGTATTATTTATTTATTTTAAATCCATATTTTTATTAATGATTAGTTAAGAGTTGTTCATTTATTTTATAATTACAATTTTTTATGCACTCTGATTTGACCTTTAAGTGTACAGACGCTTGTTTGCATACTGCACTCTGTTCTGTCTACATACATCAAGTAAAGTTTAGGCAGAGCGTACTTCCATCCAGATTCAAATGGAAAAGTATCTTGAGATCCGCTTCAATTTGAATACGATCGGAACTACACTCACGTTCCATGTTCATGTAAAATGCAAG
Organism: Mixophyes fleayi; assembly: GCF_038048845.1. NCBI lineage: Eukaryota > Metazoa > Chordata > Amphibia > Anura > Limnodynastidae > Mixophyes > Mixophyes fleayi. Next base: position 174,970,214 of record NC_134403.1, on the reverse strand, counting down.
TTGCGTGCGATCATGATTCAGGCCCATCATGTATATTTTCTTGATTCTATAAATGCATAAGTCAGCGCTGATATATCACTAAACAATCTTAATAGTGATGTCTATATTAACATTTATAATAATAATTCGACTTAGTGTGTATATACCATATGTGCTTACGTGAATGTGTATATTTATAACATCTGTAACATCTTTCCTAACAGGGTGCTCCCAAAATTATCCAGTAATAGAGATATATGTAATTACCACTTGAGATAATTCCAGTATCAGGAGCCAGTAAGGTTAACATATGATATATTGATCCAGTGTATAATGTTGTGACAATTAATGTTTATGTCTTATACTGTTGATATTATTGATTTATTGGGAGTAATTGCGTTAACCTGCTGTTCATAGTAAGAGTCGGTGCTCTACTTTCATCCACACTGTATTGTATTGTATTGTATTGTATTGTTCCCATTTTTATTTAAAATTATACCAAGTCTATTTTTCTATAAAATCACAAAAGCTGCATTCAGTGATTCCAGTTCAATAAATGTGCCAGATTGGCTTCTACAGCACAGATTGTGTCACAGTGTGCTAGTACTGGGCAGGGGGTTCCCAAATCTCCTCCTGGTGTATTTCAAGAACATCCCCCAGAAGAAGAAATCAGTGATTTGGGTGGAGACACTAAAAACCAAGTACAGAGGTGAGAAGCACCTACATCACTCAATGTATATACACCCTCACAACGCATAATACCAAAGGGGGTGTTACATACCTGATATTGCATTAGTGTGTAAACTTCAAGAAAGAACGATTATCATTCCAAAGCATATCATATCATTTCATTTGATTTTTAAACTGAACTAAAATTGTTAAGGATTCACATCGGGAAACATTTCAGAAGGTGTGTACCCAGCCTAAGATTAGCCAGTCAAATAGGTTAAAGACTGAGTTTATGAGTTTAGCAACACAGGATCTCTCCTTTTCCTAACAGAATAGAATGACCAAGAGAATGTTTCTTCAGCGGTGGACAAGTTGTTGTTAAATGGTCAAAATGAGCACCCTGCTCTGGCAGACTTTAGGAAACGCTAACTTTTTCCATTTATTGAACTCCACATTGAGGAACATCATTGTAATATTATTAAATATGAAATTATTGAATATTATAATATTAAATATGAACTCATTAAAATACTTCTTATCCTATTTGTCAGTGTAGCCTTGTTACTAAAAGTAACTGAAGATAAGTAGCCTTCCATGTCAACCTGAGTTTCAGTTAGGAGGAAAGATGTTCCTGTTTACCCTGTGAGGCATACCTGGGTCAACAAAATGGTGCATAAAGCACATGTAAAATGTTAGTCCTATTCCACTAATAACTGTGGGCTATGTAAGCAGTTGTGGTGTGCATAGTACATGTTTTAAAAATATATTCATTCAAAAGACACATATATACATTGTATATTATAACATATTACACCCAGGGCCGCCTTCAGAAAAAATTGGGCCCAGTACGGGCCCCCGTGCCACCCGGGCCCCCCCCCCCTCCCCATGAGCGGGGCCCCCCCCATGAGCGCCCCCCCCCATGAGCAACACATACTTACCTGGGGCCCGCCGCTGGTCTCCGCTATTCTGTCTTCAGCCTGGCTGTCACTGTGACAACCAGGCACCAGGATCCGATCGCAGGGGTGGAGGAATCATTCACCCTGCGATCATGTGATTTGTCACAGGCAGAGCACCCAGGTAAGTCTGTGCTAAGCTGTTGTACCGGGCCTCCTGGTGAGCCCGGGCCCGGTACAACAGTACCCCCCGTACGCCCCTGATGGTGGCCCTGATTACACCTTACAATGCACCAAACCCCCATATTGCTTTATTACTGTGTTTGCTCTTAATTGCAAAGTGCTCCAGAATTTGCTGGGGCTATATAAATACATATTGATGATGATAATGATGATGATACCTAGTAGTGCCTAGTCATCCACAAGTTTCTGCTCTTAGGGCCCCACTGAGTGCAGACTGGAGAATGATGCAAAGTAAAGACTTAAATACTGGGTGGATAATGGGTCCAGCATTCAAATAAAGTAGAGGGAGATTGGTACAACCACCTGGCATCAGGAGGTAGTGTAAAGACATATCCCATGTTTGATGGATGACCCAGCTATGCCATATTATACTATATGCGAATAAGTCTTATAAATTGATACAAATATGTATATTTTCAATAGAGAGGGTGACTTCTGTGCAAACTTAAATAGTGAGAATTTAAAATATGGGTCAATTATTTAGGGTGATGATGTTAGTATTTCATATTTTATTTCACCAGCAGCATAGTGCAAAACTAGAGAAAGAAGCCCAAAGCTACCCCTGGTACATGCAATCACAAATTCAAATTTAAACCAGTTGGTGCAAAGAAAGATTTGCCCAAGCATTCAGACAAATTCTAAATCTCCAAGACTGTGGCTTGCAGAAACGTGTGTTGTGATAAATGAAGAATTTCCAGCCAAGCATTTTTATCAGTATTACTGGTGAACATAATAATGCCACAATAATATTATATTTTGTCTAATATTAAAGTTTTCTTTCTTCAAACTATAATTGCACTCTAGGAAAACCCTATTCCTCTTGATATAGTTTAATATTCAAGGAGTAAACTCATAGAGCATTTAAGGGTTAAGATATCATTAGACATGCAAGATAAAATATCTCTAGCGGGCGGGTGCCTATTTCATGGTATTGTGAGGTAAGATGAACCTTTGAAGATCAACTGATTTGAATAGCTACTTAAATCTGGGTATTTGACAAAGGGTCTTTTCAGACCAATCTTATCAAATGTATTCTCTTTGCACTGCTAACAATGCTACTATACAAGAGGGGCTTCTAAGATAGCCATGATCAAGTTAACGTACAGGTCATATTCAGGAAGATTAACTCTGAAACTGTATCAATTGCTCCCAAGGCTGATTTTGTTGATGACAAATTGTAAATTGAGCAGTTCCTAGAGTAATCATATATTGAAGTTCCTAGCTGCAGGAAAGTAAAGAGTTTATCAAGCTGTTACAGCAAGCCAAACACCAATAATAATGATTGAAAGAGAGAAAAACATCAGATTTTACTTACATATATTGGATAATGTAAATATTTGATACACTTCAGAGGTATAACTAGACTTACCTGGGTCTTGCACCATAGTAAGAGTTTAGCATGGGTCTATTCACCTCTTCACTGCCCAGTATATAATACAGCACACATTGCCCAGTGTATAATATAGCTACCATTCTCCAATACAGCTGTAATTGTCAAATATTACTTTCCCAATATATTGTCATTCATTCTAACTAAGGAATGGGTACAGTACCAAGTATAGCCACAAGCAACCTGGTGATTAGATGTAACACTACAAGGAGCACAATGGCTAGCCTTGCTATATCACGGTACTGGAATCATGGGTACAATTTCAACCAAGGTCTTATCTATGTGGAGTTTGTATGTTCTCCATTTGTTTGTGTAGGTTTCCTCTTGTTGATCCGGTTTCCTCCCACAGTCCAAATACATACTGGCAGGTTATATGGCTTCTGGAGAAATGCAACTAGTGTGTGTTGTAGGAAAATCATCATCATCATAAAATTTGAATGTAAGCTCCAGTGGAGCAAATAGTGACGTGTATGACTACATATCCTCTCTACAGCGCTGTGTAATATGATTGGGCGCTATATATATATATATATATATATAAACAATATTAAAACAATGAATAAAATATATATATCAAGTTCGCCCCCCTTTGGTTCAGTCACAAATGTAGAGGATGCAACTTCTACTGTTGGACCACTGTACACTAATAATAATAGATGTATATTATTTAAGCAGATGACAGGTTACTCAGTTTGGTGTTTATAATGCAGTGCAATAGATACAAATGTTCCTGAAATACAAACATTAGCACTTTACTCTACCCAATTAATAGCTCACGTTCAGTCATAGCACAGATTAACAGACTTGTTCACAGTGATTAGAACATTTCTTCAATTAACATACTGCTTAAAACTTGGAAGAAAACCATGGTTAATGAGATCCTGGCAAGGTGACACATTGTGGCTTCTCTACACACTGGCGGTGCTGCCTATGTTTCTTGTTAACTCGTTTTACATAGTTATTTGAGATCTGACAAGATGTTTAAGTTTAGTGCTGGGAAATAACAGGAGCTATGGGCTGGGAGTCAGATGTAATTGAAAGAATCTGCGTTATATAGACAGAATTATACTTCCACGGTCGTGAACCTGTATCATTAAAGCTGCCAGCTCACAAACATCAACCATGGACCAGTATTAATGAAGCAGATGTATTAATTTCTCATTTCAGAGGAGCTTTGCAACGAGCTGGCTAGCTGGATGCCACGTTCTCTCTTTTTCAATCTGACAGCACTATTAATGATCTTTAATGCCCCACAGGCACTAATGGGTCCCGCTGGGAGTCCAGAAATACTGCAATTTGTATTGAGGATTTAGACATAACAAAAAAGCTTGGTGCTCAGGGGAGAGGGAGCTTGATCAGCAGTTTCTCCCTCTGGAATTTCACAAGAGAATAATAAATGAGAACTATGCGATTAAATCAAGCATTCTGCTTTAAGTGGCAGAGAGTGTGTGATTGTCACTAGAAATATATTGCTTGTTAACACCAATAGTGCATGAACAAACATCAGTCAACACTCAGTAAAAGTGTATACCTTATCATTTTAATTATTTACGTGTTACCAGAAGGACAGCAAGTTAGTGGCGATGGATTCATAGAGATTTCCCCTCTAAAAACATATAATAAGAAAACATAATCCATCTGCTGCTGTGTTAATACTGGCAATTACTTTTGTCTATTTTTTTCTCAACTGAGTTGATTCCTGGTGACACCAGTTTCAGTTTTAGGCTTGCTCTGCATATTTGAAATATTTAGTAAAGCAGTGGTAGCATATATTCAGGAAAGAGGCAATATAGGATTTAACATTAGCTGTTCCGACTTTATCCTATTACAATAGAAAGACAACTCCAAACACTGCCACCCCCAATCCCCAGCAAGAACCAAGCTATTATCAACTCCGTAGACCCTGCGGCTATATATTAACATTGTAAGTCGGTTTAAGCCAACAAATGTTACAGTCCTCTGGAAGCATAAACATCTAAGCCCCTACAAATCAATTTTTTTTGCAAAAGTTAACGTTTATACAAATATCAGCGTTTTACTGAGGAAGATCAGTTCGCAAATTTTGTGCTGAAAACATCTGAAAACCAGAATAAAATTTCCTTTTAAACTGTAAAACCTATAAAAAAGTAAAGTTTTTTTTTTTTAACTAGCAATAAAAGATTTGAGAATAATTTTGCTCATCTGTAACTTTAGCTAAAAACCCTTAACCAAAGGGGAATCTTTTCTGACCAGACTCACTCTTGAGCATAAAATTTGTTTTGATGAACACATTGGTATCTCGGTAACATGGTGCTATTTGTGTAGGAGCAAATTTTTGGATCTGGATGGCAGGCTAAGTGAAGTGTTTCTTATGTACTTTGCACCACTGAATGATAACTACTTTTATGTACAAGTAACTGCACCTAAATCACTAATATAAGTTTTATGTTTTGTTCTGCAACAGATATTGAGGCTCATTTAGAGTTGGAGCTTTTGTGTCAGGTGCAAAACACTCTGAGCAAAAAAGCATGATAGGATAAATATCTTACAAAATGCGTCCGCATGAGGGTACATTTAAAGCCTATCAAGATACGCTTCAAACATATCATCATGTGTTGGCATACTCAACTTGATGAATGGCGTTTTTCTGTTAAAAAAATAAAATAAAATGAAAATAAAGAAAAGCAATGTGCCCTCCACAAAAACAAGTGTTTCTAACACCAGCGTTCATAGTCTGGGCTGGTAGCAAACGTTTCAGGGTGCAAAAAAAGTGCACCCGAAACTAGCCACTACCAGAACTGGGCTGTGACAGGCTGGGCTGGTGAAACTATAACAGGTAAACATGCAGCGTGTGGTCTCCTTATCATAATGGCACAGGGCTCCTCTGAGCACCCCTTGCCAGTGGGAGCTAAAAGAGCCAGTATGCCCTGGAATCCATGGTCCCCTGAGACCTGTAGTGCACCTGCAAAAAATACTGTTAACTAATATCAATCACACTGTGAATAAATAATATATTCAAAAGAATACTACCCCATGCACCCGTCTTTATCAATGTATTGTTTACATACCTCTTCTTACTTCCAGCTTGTAATCCATTGGGAAGAATATAAAAAAAAACCTGATAGACAACAATAACTTGTTCCTTGCAGAGTGGCAGCGCTACTGACAGGCCAGACAGTCTGTCAGCTTCTAATCAATACAGAGCAGCGTCGCTCTTATTGATCAGAATCTGTAAAAGCCACTCTGTGTTGTTTAGTAGTAGTTACACCCCACATGGTGCATAACCTCAGTAAATTACATTGTAACAATGTAATTCATAAATACAGTAACTATAGACCGTCCTCATGTTTCCATACTTAGTTAAAACTAAATAAGTCTCAAATCTCAAGTTCATCAAAGACTGCTGCAAAGAAGTTGATACACTTTCCTCAATAACTCTTCTAACTCAAAAGGAAATTTGGCATTCAGGTGTCTTTCATACTATGGATACTGAAAATTTTCAAATCAATTAGAAACTAGATAAAATTTCCCTGTTTTGAAGACCAATTGTCAATAGGCTCTGATTCCAGCTGTGGGTTTGACAATTGTGGCTTGCAGTTGGCATTCATGCTGGATATTCGCTGTTCACATCTGTGGGTTATTTTTTGTGACTGGTGTTAAAATTTGTTTTTAACTTTTTTAAAACACAATTTAAATAATATTTTTATTTAATTAAAAGTGCTTAAAATTTCTCTATACTGAATGGTGAACACTTCTGTGTACAAAGTTCATCGATCACTATTCGTGTTTTACCATTTGCTGCTCACAGTAAAATAAAGTGCAAAAATCTGAACTTAAAGGACCTCATTTAGAGTCGGACGCAAAGTCCGTTTTAGGCGCATCCAACAAAAAAACACTACCACGCATGTGCAGAAAGCTCCAAATCCGCCTGCATCTTGGACGCAATTAACACTTGCGACAGCTTGCGACTCACTATGAGAGAATGGGAGGAACGCGGATTTGTGAAGGCGTGACCATGTAAATACATCCTAGTCGCAGTGAGGCGCAGAAGCAACACACGCCAAAACAGGGCTAAAGGAATTAGGTGGCGCAAGCGTTAGCTAGCTGTGCAGCTGGATAAAGTATTAAGACTGGGATGCAACTGGGGTTGCTTGCCACTCGTAATACCCTACCAAGCTGCGGTACACTCCCACTCCTACACTTCTTAAACCGACTCTAAATGAGGTCCAAAGTGTTCAAGATGAATATGCAAGAACTGGTTTACTTGTGTGTAAACCAACTGAAACACTGTCGAACAGGCTTGAACATCATAGAAATTTCTCAGTTTTTTAAGCAAGGCAAAAAAAAGAGTACGTTTGATCCAGGGCAAACCGTGTTACAATGCAAGGGGTGCAAATTAGTTTATTATTTTGCATGTAAGGAAAATGCAGACTGATTTTTCATGTATAACACAAATAATTAATAGCTTTTTTTTTAAACTGAAATTTAAAGTTAATTTAGGACATGCACTACCTCAAATGTCAAGCTTTTTCCCTGCATTGCATTAGAGATGACCCAATGTGTATTAAGTCATCACATCCATGGTTACCTAAATTTTACTACAACCAAGTTCCAGTAGTTCTAAATCTCGCCTACTTTTGTGTCCGCCCCATCTACAGTTGACCTGGTCCTGCCCACATGAGGCTACTTCAAAGATTTTTTCCAGCGATTTAAGTTCCCAATCCACCCTGGTAAAAGGTTTATGGCATAAATTCCATAGAGCCTGGGTCCAGGCCTTCCTTGGGGGCCCGGTAGTGCTGATAATGCAGGTGACTGGGATTGTGTTGCCCATCCATGGTCCTCAGTAGAGCTGGATTATGGTGGGAAAATGTGGCTGCATGGACCAATAGCTTTCAGGAATTTTGAAAAGGCCACTTTGAATGACTCAAATAGGCATTGAAGCTGATTGTCAGGGATAATGTTTTATTAAAGAAAAGTAGGCTAAATATTGTTGCAATAGTTCTAAAAAGAGAAAGTTCTAAACAGAGACCATCGGGGCTAAATAAGGAAATAGTAAAGATGACACAAGAAAAGAAAGAGCATTTAAATGGGTTTTCCACTTTTAAAATTTGTCTAAATTCCTTCGTCTCCCAATAATAGTACTTTGGAAAACAGTTTTTTGGTAAAATGTGGAAAACCCATTTAGTTGTTAAAAGCAGAGGATGCAGAGTGGTTAATATCCAGATATAAGGCATATAAAAAAACATGTGTAAGAGAGCAATTAAGCTAGCAAAGGCAGAAACTGAAAAGTCAGTGGCAAACAAAGCAATTCTCACCTCAAAAAAGATTTTCAATTATATAAATAGCAAAAAAATAATGGGTGGTAGTATTGGGCCGCAAAAGGATAACCTAAGATAATTAATTGGAGGAGATAAGCATCTATTAATCTTTTTTTTTCCATGTGTGCTTACAAAAGAGGATGAAATACTAGGACATATGATGTACAGCAATAAGAAATGCATATCTTTAGATATTATTGGTCTAACTCAGGAGGAAGCATGGTATCCACCAGCATCTGCTGGAAGAGCTATGTTTAGTTCTAGATAAACTATACCTAATAATCTTTATGGACTCCTACCTAATGGGATCAGTACCACAAGACTAGCGGAAGTCAGATGTTTTCCCAATATTTAAAAAGGGAACAGAATTGAACTCAGACAATTATAAACCAGGAAGACTGATGGGTAATGGGCAAGGTATTGGAAGAAATTCTAAACGATGACATCCAGAAATATATTACTGAAAATAAACGAAACAACATGTTTTTTAAGGGATGGATTCTGCCAAACTAATTTGATCAGTTTATGTGAGGAAATAAGTTGTAAATTGGATCTTGGCCATGCAGTTAATTTGATTTATTTGGAGTTTGCTAAAGCATTTGATACAGTTCCACATAACAGATTGGTACATAAGATAAAAGCACTGGGACTAGGCAGAAAATATGTTCATGGGTAGATAGCTGGCTGAGGTTTGTTGTAAATGGAACAAACACAAATTGGGCTATAGTAATTAATTTGGTTGCTTAAGGGAGCAGTACTGGGCCTTGTCCATTTCAAGGTTTAGGAAGTAAGGTGCTCATACTTGCATATAAAACTAAGCTTTGCTATGTTATTAAAACAGAGGAGGACATTAAATAACTGCAGAAGGACCTCAATGAAATGATAATTTGGGCGGACAAAGAGCAGATCAGGTTCAACGTAGAAAATGGGCAGTGTCTATTCTTGAGATCGTTATTCGGTAGGTATTGGCTTTATTTGTTGTCTGCTACGGGTCTAACTTGCTGTTATGGTTTATGATGAGGATTTTAATTTTTGTCTACTTTAAAATAATCAATAAAAATTCTGGTTTATTGCTATGTTCTTGTCGATACAAAGCAAGAGTCAATGGAAAAGTACCATGGAATTGCACTCCAGCTGGCTAGAATACGTAGGTTAATTTGTGCACTCTCTCTCTCTCTCTCTCTCTGAATGCCAGTAATACCGGATGACAACTGTGTTACCAATTATGATGAATATCACTTTATATTTATACTTAATGCAGAAGGAACATGAAGCATGAGAGAGTATTATGAACAATTTCATCGTTTCTCTCTTTTCTTTGTCTCCTGTTTCCTCTGTGTCACTTACACATGTAGTATGCAATTCACACTTCAATCACAATTCTCAGTACCTGTATAATTTTAGTTATTTTCTTGTCAACTTCATGTGCCTCATTAAGCCAGCTTGACACCTAGAACCTTTTCACGTCTAATGCAGAAAAGCCTTGGGCATAAGAGTGATATATATTTTTTAAAGGAGCTTTTATAAAATAAAATTTAGGTTATTTTGCAGGGTCAAACTGATATTCAAACCTTTTCAAGAATAACTGCTTCTTCCCAACTAATTTTAAGTTGCAAATTAAAGCATTATAAAATTATAATAGATACATAGTGATCCTTATTGCATGAAACTAGTAACTTAAAATAATTAACTTAATTAGCTTACACCATGGGAGAAATCTGTAGATGTGTCCTATTTAATGGCAGGTTAAAGAGGTTGTACACTACTTGGTGGCATGTCTCTACAAGATTCAGTATGTATAAAACATTCAGTGATGGAAGTGTCATGGTGTTAATCTCATTTGACATGACGTGAACCTTGACTTCATCATGCTATAAAAAGGTGTTAAAGGAATTTGCATGAAGAATGGGTTAAAACATTCTGTATTTATGGAGAAAACTAGGAAATATGAATGTGAGTCAAGTGTTGGGCAAGGTTGATATTAGCTGTGCTGGAGCTGGGTGCAGAGTAAATTCACTACACCTGTATATACTTTGTGAATGAAAGATTCCTAGTGGAAAAACAGGAACAATCCTTGGAAAACTTGGACACATGGTAGCCCTATGTACAAATGAATATGTCACCACTAAGCACAACTATAACTACTAAGCGCACCTATCATATTTGGTCTGCCCTCTATATACATTCCATTTGTGCCTAATATTCTGATTGGCTTCCTTATTAAAAGTCTCATTCAATAACAAGGAGAAAATTTCATCAGGGATACAGATAAATGTACTGCATGGAATGACATGAAACTTGTAGTGATTATAGTAGATGATGTTAGTTTGCTTTAACCTTGTTTTATATTTTAGCCTTTTTCAACTTTTTTTTTTGTTTACTAATGGGGGATGTCTCCCACTCATAGAGAGAGACACACTTGTCATGTAACATTCTAACTCTACTTGAAAAAGGCATTGTAACATTCCTTTGCCCAATGGGAGACTAACATTTCACCATCACTCTGCTTGATATGTCTGCAGCTAAACTATTAGTTTTCCAAATGTTAATCTTAATTAGGATATTATTAGGAATACCACCTTATGTACTTTAAATATAAAATACACAATGTGGATAGGTTTTCAATTAATATTAGTTAGGGACTTTAAGGTGATCATAACGGCTTTTACAGCATTTCTAGTTGTTGTCTGGTTTACATGAACTGAATGCTAAGGTACATGGAGGTTTATTATAGTCAGTATACCCGTATAAAATACATTATATTTTGCATGATCAAGAACTCATTTAAGTTTTACGTTGAACTTTAATAGCAACATTTCATGTACTTTTTCTTATTTTATTGTAATGGTACTGTTAGCTATGTTTCTTTACTCCTGAAATTAAAGGGCAACAGAGCTGTCTCCATTTCCTGTGAGAAATATGGTAACCTCCTTTACTAAATAGTCTATATGCATATATGGTAACCTCCTTTACTAAATGGTCTATATGCATATATTTAGGTGCATTACGCTCTTTTTATTGTATATTTGCATTTCAATATAGCAGAAACATCATTTGAAAGTATTGGAAAACTACTGCTTTTACCAACTTTTGATGTGGTGTAAGAGTCAAATCAGCTGGATAACTTAGCAGAGGAGAGCAAGATTGTCAAAACTGTTCCCTGCATTAGTCTCATCATTTTGTGGTACAGAATTTTCTCACATTTCTACAGCAATTTTCAGCAATCTGGCCTTAAATGCAGTGCCCAAAACTCTCCCTATCATTTTGGTTCCACCCAAAATTCAAACTACACCGCAAAGCAGAGTTTATTGACACCATTGTCACCCCAGTTCTATTTATAGACTGCATATTCCACAAAATGTACAACTACCACACAGAATGGCTATTTCACAGGATAGTGTATCAAAAATGGAACTAAAATATTGTATTAACGGTACTTTGCACTGAGGCCTGTTTCACCGCTAAATTTAAAAAAAATATTTAGTAATCATTAACAGTTTGTATATATGACACAAATGAATTTTAAGCTATCAAACTAGTAAAAAACAACCATATTTCCCATCAATTAAATAGACAAAATTAATAAATGTTGTCTAATTACAACTTAATCAGTTGATTCTATCTTAATTGCTAGAAAGATGAGCTGTCATTAGAATGTTCTTAACTATTTGGTTGTGAATTGAATGAGCGTGTTCTCCCTTTTAGGCCATTTTCTCTTGTTTATAAAGTACTTTTGTGATGTTTTGGCTGTAAAATCTGGACAAATCAGTGGACAAATACTAAGGTTTATTTTAGAAACAAATTCTTTGGGTTTTAACATAAATATTTTTTCTTTGCAAATGTGATCCAGCTTTTCAATGGCCTTAACCTCCTTGTTTATTTTTATATGTCAAGCATCTTTTGCCTTTTTAAATTAGAGTAGAACAAGTTTAAGATGTTGTTTAAGCCCTGAAAATTAGGAGCAGATTTTCCTAATTGCATCAGCTTTGGTAGCTGGCAATAGAACATGAGAAAAATAAAATTAAGGTTTGGATGTTGGAGATTGTTTTGAGCAATTTGAAATATTAAACATGGTAATGATAAATACACATTAGTGTCAAAATAAATAATATAAAGCCTTAATTAAATATAGCTATAGTCTTCAAACTGATAGGATTTGACATGATAAAAAAAAGATGTTATACAAAACTAGGTTAGAAGGATTCATTGCTTCCTGCTCTGTCTGTCAGATGTTTTGAGACTGATATTGATAAATAAACTAATTCAAGGTCATAATCTGGCCATTCTAGAGCTTGCTTACTCTGTTGTTGGTGTTATCTGTTAATGAAAGCAGTTCACTTGGTTGTCTTTAATGGGACACTGTGACTAAAAAACAACTTCTGTTTTATTAAATATAGGTTTGATCTCTGTAATCAGTGCTACAAATACAAACATCTGGATAAAGTTTTATTCACTTTCTGATTCAGAACGCTATATGCTCCCTCTAGGCCCATGCCCCAACTAGGAACTCCACTGTGCTAATTGTCCCATTTGCATATGTTTTCTCTCATTACCCTTCCCTTAAGAATGTAAGCTCCCATGACCAGGGTCCACTACTGTGTTTCCTGTTTGTCCACTCTGTTATGTTTTATGCTGCATTGTTTCTGTATGCTATATAATGTGCTGTCTTTTTTGCATCCATTCATGTATTATTCTACTTTTCTCTGCCCATGTATGCTTACTGCTCTCGTGTATATCTTTTTTTCCAGACAATTTGTCAAGAATCTTGTTAATTTATAATAGTTTGGTGATTGTAAAACTAACATATGTATCGTATATGCATTGTTTAGTATGTAAATGTATACTCCATGTACAGCGCTGCAGAAACTTTGTCGTGCATTATAAATAAGAGATGATAATAATAATAATAATAATAATAATAATATTATACATGTCTTCTTTTTCTCTATAAGAACTTTGTACAGCAATAAAGTCTCACTTGATTAAATATATTGTTCCATTCACTAATGCTAGTCAAACATGGCATTATTGCAATCTGATCAGATTTGTGAACAATTTACCACACGTGTGGAAGGTCAAATTACACAGATCTGGTTTGAATCACACACTACCATATAAAGTAAATTATGGTCAATGGCCTGACACAGATGTTGATGGGGATCATTGTCCAACTGGCTTTTATGTTCTGCTGGCTCATTTTTATTGTTATTATGTACAATAGCTGGTCAAGTTTTATTATTATTATTATTATTATTATTATTATTATTATTATTATTATTGTTATTATTATTATCCTTTATATATTAGGTAACACTGTATATTGAGGTAATCAAGATCCCAACAAATGATGTACAATGCCGTGAAACAGGGTAGATATGAATACCAATACAAGCTTACAATCTAAAAGGTGTGGGGAAGATCTCAAAGATAAGATAACTTCATATTCAGTCACTGGGATAAAAGATCTGAGGATGGAGTTGCAGGTAGGTGCAAAGACGGCGGAAGCCACCTCCTCATTGAATGCGACACTCCCCACCCCCTCGGAGACAATGGTCAGGGACAATGGTTGTAATATTACAACCACGAGCAGCTTCACATATCCAGTATCTGCAGCAGTGGTGGATCCAGGGGGGGGTGCGATCGGGGCAATCGCTTCCCCCCTAGCAGGGGCTTGCTGCCGACAGCTGCACACTGTGCAGGTCCGTTCGGCAGTGACAGTGTGCTGCCTGGCTGCTCTGATTGTGTTTTAAACACAATCAGAGCAGCCAGGCAGCACATTGTCACTGCCGAACGGGCCTGCACATAGTGTGCAGCCGCCGGCAGCCTTAGAAGTCAGAAAGGGGGCGGGGCCTAAAATAATTGTATACCTTATTCTTTCTATTATTAGTTCAATTCTGATACCAATTCTATTAGCAATTGTAACAGCAGGAAGAGAGGAGGGTAGAGGAGGCATTTTTTTCAATATTTTGCACTACAAGTGCTTTGGGGTGTCCCATATTCCCCAGTGTGAAACAATAATTTTTCTGGCTGCCAAAAGTCATATTTTGCAGCAGTATCTATTGAATATTTTGCACTACAAGTGCTTTGGCCTCATTAAAATGCGTCATCTGGTAAAGCCTATGTAAAAGTACATAGTCTTTTTAAATCAGGGAAAAAAACACACACCAAAAATTTTTTTACTGTGTTGAAGCGAAAAAGAAGTGTAACTGAGGAAAAGTTAACTGCCGATAAAAAAAAAATTGCCAACATGCCATTCTACACACACAGTGGCAAAGAAAGAATGAGGCCTTCGCCTTTCTCTATTACTAGCAGATCAAAAAATGTTACTGAGCCTTCTTCTTGTACGGTCACTCGTGACCAAGCAAGACCAAGTAATTTGGAGTCTAAAAGTGGTGCACAACTACTGTTACGCGTGAAAGCCGAACTGCAAGAAAATAGTAAGGCATTAGAGGATAATGTATTCTCTGAATCAGAAATGACACCAATCCCTGTGTAGAGTCCATCCACCAGTGGTATGCAGGGCCGGATTAACCATAGGGCTAACTGGGCTACAGCCCAGGGGCCTATGGCATCCAGGGGGCCCTTGAAAGTGCTCAGCAGCAGTATTGTTCGGCCGGGGGCGGGGGCGCCCCTGGCACGATCAGTGCTGCTGAGCAATTTCCCTGCAGTACTTCCCCGGTGCGCTGTATTCTCCTTACTGAGGAGATCTCGTGAGTCTCACTCTCACGAGATCTCCTCAGTAAAGAGAGTACAACGCGCCGGGGAAGGAGGAGAAGGAGGTAAGTGCCGGGGGGGGCGGCTCGGATTACCGGGGGTGGGGGGCGGCTTGGATCACGGGGAGGCCCTCACGGGGGAATGGAGGCCCCCTTAGCCCAGGGGCCTCCATTCTCTTAATCCGGTCCTGGTGGTATGTCTAATCGTGAGCATTCTGTTTGTGTACCCATAAAGAAGGGCCCTTTCAGCAGTTCTGCTGATGTGTGCCTGAACAGCCCGGGTGTAGCCGGTGATACACCAAGTGATGATGCCACTTTGGAATTAGAAGAGGATGAGGGTGAGATTTGTGTAGGCGACGAGGGCGCTAATGAGGATGTTGATGAGGATGAGGTTGTTTGTGTAAGTCCTGCACCAGTGGCAGCAGTTCTG
This sequence comes from Mixophyes fleayi, assembly GCF_038048845.1. Classification (NCBI taxonomy): domain Eukaryota; kingdom Metazoa; phylum Chordata; class Amphibia; order Anura; family Limnodynastidae; genus Mixophyes; species Mixophyes fleayi. The sequence goes on along the minus strand of NC_134403.1, from coordinate 174,954,600 downwards.
GCACGTGACAAGAAAAAGGCCATTGTCATGCCTGGGCATAAAACAAAAAAATCCACTTCATATGTGTGGAATTATTTCTACCCAAATCCAGACAACAATTGTATAGCCATTTGTAGTGTATGTCAAGCCACAGTCAGTCGAGGGAGGGACCTTAACCATCTTGGAACCTCGTCTATGTTACGCCATTTGACGAAAGTTCATGGCAAAGTGTTGGGAAAAGCTGAAAGTTATTCCCAAAAAATTACAAGCACTCCATCATGAGCTAGGACCCTTCGATCACCGACATCCTGGCGGCTACAAAATACACCCACCACACCATCCTCATCAATATCCTCAGTAGCGCTCGGAGTTAGCCCGGCATCCCACTTAAGGCTGGATGACTCCTGCACTATTATTGATTCCTCTGAAGAAAGCGTTAGTCCCACTGCTGCTGCTGTTGCTGCTGCTGGGGGTGAATCGTCATCCCAGAGGCAGGTCAAGAAAATGAGCAGTCCTACATTTCAGCAATTAACTGTGAAACAATCATTTGCGAGGGGAAGCAAATATGACAGCAGTCACCCAGTCACCAAGCGAATCACAGACGCCATGGCTGCAATGTTAGTGTTAGATCTGCGTCCAATCTCCACAATAAAAACAGCTGGTTTTTCACAGTTAATTGAGGTTTTGTGTCCGCGTTACAGAATTCCATCGCAACACCATTTTTACCCGTAAAGCTATTCCACAACTATACCAAAAAGTGTGTAAAAATGTAGAGATTGCACTTAAAAATGCCATTCTGTCCACTGTCCACTTAACCACAGATATGTGGACAAGTGGAAGTGGGCAAACCAAAGACTATAGGACTGTGACAGGCCACTGGGTTGGTCATTCGCCTTCACCAGCAGGAACAGCAGCAGCATGTACATGACTACGTAACATTTGTCACAGGCAGGCCACTCTTTGTATCACCGGCTTCACTAACAGGCATACAGCTGACAATTTGTTACGAAAACTAAGAGCTGTGATTGATACATGGCTTATACCACTTGGACTCTCCCCAGGATATGTAATTTCTGATAACGCCAACAATATAGTGCGAGCATTGCAGCTGGGTGAATTCCATCACATTCCCTGTTTTGCTCACACCATCAACTTGGTGGTGCAGAGCTTCCTACGAAATAACTGTGAGGTGCAGGAGATGCTTTCAGTGGCCCGTAAAATTTCAGGGCATTTCAGGCATTCTGCCACAGCATGTAGGAGATTGCAGCAGCTCCAAGAACAGTTTAACTTGCCCTGCCACCAACTTAAGCAAGAGGTGATAACTAGGTGGAATTCCACCCTGTACATGCTTCAGTGGATGGAGGAACAGCGCAAAGCCATCCAAGCGTATTGAACAAGCCATGACATTGGGAAAGGAGAGGGTCGGTGACCATCTCTATAATAAATAGACATTTACAAAAGAACTATAAACGCTAAATACATGTAAAAATAAAGTATGCTAAACTGTATAAACTTGTGCTTGAAAAGGAAAACATACGCATAAGCACAAAAAATATCTTACCAATATTTTTACAACTTGATTGGGATGATTTCCTGTAAGTGCTGAGTTCCAATTTTAGTCCAACTCTTTTACTGATGTGTTTATAAGCTGAACTTTTCAAAGCTTTGTTTAGTACAGAAAAGTGTTTTCTGAAGCCAATCAGAAAAAAAATACACCAGTTTAAATAACAACACATTGCCGGCGTATGTATATGCTTAAATAACAAATGGCACTAATGACAAATGTAGATTTTTTTCATAAGTCAATGTATTGCATAAAATACACCAGTTAAGACCAGCACAAAAAGTACTATCTGGGTATTTCTATGCCTCATGTCACAGGTCACAATCTCCGATAATAATAGTATTCACAATTCTTTCCCCTAGAACAATTCAAGAAAAATGAGTGCCATAGAAAGGGGCAAACATTAGATTTCAAGAGGGGGTTCTTCCTGTAACTTGCCTGATGAAGGGGCTAGCAAATATAATCATTTTTTTTGGTTATTTAATAAAGTTATCACTCCTAAAATACTTTTGTCTTTTTTGACACAAAAGTATTACATAGAGGGGGTTCCAAATTTTAGAATAAAGTGGGAAAAACTTGCCGCAATATAGTAAAATTTTTTACTGTGAATAAAATTTAAGAACAAGATTGTAAATAACAAGACTTTTTGGAAACCATTTTCTGTGAATTCTTATTCTTATTAACTTCTTAATAAAATCAAATTAAATGAGTTGCAGTCTCTTGGAAGACATGAGAATATGAATTTTTATCATTCTTGAATAAGCTGTCTTTTTCTGTAGTCATATTGAATCATCTCAGCCAGTGCATAACTATAAATTTGGAGACCCCCCCCTAACATTTTTTCAATGGGCCCACAAGTTTTTTTGCGATAGACATTCTACCACCCCTTCCCATTCCCTATCTTAACGGGCCGTCAGCCTTACACCTCGTCTGTCTGTTTGCTGTGTGCCACCTTGTACTTTCTTTCTGTGAGAGGAAGGTAACGTCAGAGTTCCCTTCCACTCTGAACAGAATTTTATTTTGGAGCCCTAGACCGATGGCTCACATGTATAGCATTCTGGGACGTCAAACACATTGTAGTGTTGGCGGTCACACAGGAGGTGCTCAGAGGAGAAGGCAGTGCCTAGAGCAACACAGGTGGCAGCTACAGCCCTTGGGCTCCATCAGCGTCCAGATCCCGTAGCAGCTGTTACCCCAGTAGTTATGCCCTTAGCTAGTCAGAGACAAACTGTCCATATAGGAAATGCACATGTACAACATGATCAATAATGAGGGAAGCATTGATTGTTTGGAAAACTTTGGGCAACACATTAGACTGGGGCAAAATGTCTTTACTGTAGAAAACAACCATTCTTGTTTAATTTGCCGAAGTTATTGCACAAATGCTTCATACTGTTTTATGGATAACTAAACATTACTGCTATAATCTGATGTAAAAATACTTGGCATATATTGTCCATTCAGGATTTAGAATAGAAAAGGAATACTATGTTAGTGGTAATGTCTAAGGTGAGACTAATGTAACCTATGTAAACTTGAAGAGCAGACACAAGGAATTAATAGATAGTACAAGAGTGACAGCACATATCTAGGGGCAGTTGGATAAACCTGTCCTGCTGCTGACAGTGGTGGTAGTCAACACCCTTGCGGGTCTGTTGCCAGTTGATATGTGATGGCCCTGAATGATTGCATGCTCTTTTCTCAGAAGCTGCCTATGGTGGAACTTAAGGTCTGGTTGTTCGCCTTGATCTCAGAGTCCCGCAGCAAGGGAAGGTCTTGTGGGACAGATCCACAAGGCAGGAGCCCAGGAGGTATGGCTCACACAGGATCCACTAGACTACACAGGAACTCAATACTATGGGAGGAGGTAAGCTTAGAGTATCCAATAGAATACCTGGTTTTAAGCATACGGTGGGGTGGGTGAAGTTTCTGAGCATCAGAAAACTTTCTCGAAATGCACACCTGAGAGGGACTGTAATCCTCTTTATAAGAGAACATGTGCCACTTGATGATAATTGCTGATTGTACTCTATGTGTTCCATTTACTTTGGTTAGCCTGATTCTCCCAAAGGTGTGTTATTATTTTTTTTGGATCGAAGTTTTGGTGAATCTGAACTGATTCACAAATGAATTCACAAATAGTTGATAACTTGGCAAATTTCTGAACCAGACAAATCTGTTTGCCCAGCTCTATTTAAGAGACTCCAATTATTTTTTTTAAGCACAGGACAAGGAGATGTTCGCCTCCAACTTTCAGTAAACATTTTGTTTTATCTTTCTGACATCTTTATGTGCTTTTCCATCAGCTAGCTTGAGTTGTTTACTTTGATTGTTCTTGGCCTTTAGACAGAGCAGCTCTGTGACTATAACTGTATCCAAAGCACAAAGCAAGAGAGCTCAGTGTCATGCCCATGAGCAGCAAAAAGAAACAACTTTGCCTGGCTGATGTAAAGGCTTTGTTGCATAGCTCAGAGGAAAGTTGGAAAGGAAACTGTTGGAGATAATAAATCAATAAAATAAAGTCTTCATGAAAAACAAGAAATAAAAGCCGGACTAAGCAAAACTCTCTATAAATATTTAAACGCTATATAAATATGCAAATATGGGATTGTAGTTCCGTGCTGACTACAGTTCCCTAATGCGCATGTGCAGATGTCCGTTTCTGCCAGCGCTTCACACTCCCCATGTGAGGCTGGTCCTCTAATTACCAGTTACATGAAGCATATTTTGCTGCCTTTCTCTACATGATCATGGTGGTTTCATCTTAGGAAGGTTTTTTGAAGTATGTGCCTGCACGTCTTATTACTTGAATTTTTGCCGTTTCCAAAACTTTTTTTAAAGATGACATACATACTAATATATTGTACAGCCACAGTGGTTCCCCCCTAAGATCCCCTACAATTCGAAAATACGCCTCACTCCACAATTGCTATTGCTGTATTCTCCAATTATAACATTCTGGATTTTTTTAAGGTATGCATTACTGTGTAACCATCGTCATCAGCATGTATTTATAATGCTGGAAATATTTGTACAGATATGACCTATATGAAACCAATAGACATAAAAATAGATACCTGAATAAAGTAACACTAACAATTACAGCTAGCTCTAAAACAGGTACGAATTTCATGTGTGTTAGTAAACAAACTGCAAAAACACTCAACATAAGACATGACATCATGGACATCAGGCATGTACGAGGTAGACAAATATGAGACATATGATAGAGAAGACCCTGCTACAAGGATGTAAAGCAGTAAAGAATTATACTGACTGAACATCTGCTGCATTTGACACCTTTAAACTGTACTATTCACATTAAAAATTTGTAGGCACTGAAAAGGGGTCGCTGAGTAGCTGTAATAGTGGCAGTGTGTGGGAGGGACCCCTGAAGATCTGCAAGTGGGGTGATTGGTCTCTATTGTACAAGTATATGTAGAAAGCAGTTCTAAAGATACAGTCAGGAATGTCATACATCCTAAAAAAAGACCAATTCCAAAAGTAAGAAATTAATCTTCATTTTCTGGATGTTAGGGATAATAATTGCCATTAAAACTTAGTTATCAACATGTAACTAACTTCTATTTTTAGAAGACTTTAGTGTATCACATGCAATCAATAGTTTTGAAACCTTTTGTAACAATCTTTAAGCTTTATACAGTAGATACTCAAGTACTCCCCAAACTTTACACAATAGAAAGCATTAACCATATCTTGAGATCTAATAAACTGAAACAGCTGTTGGTGAGCAGGATTTATAGTTATACATCTTCAGCTATATCTATGCTATTAAAAAAACAGTTTCCATATGTATAGTGGACCACTAGGCCAACTAAACACAAATTTGCATGTCTCCACCCACATTTTCTAGACTAAGAAATATGTTTCCATCCAATAGTTATTTAGGACTGTGTTGTTTATTTAAAACTTGGCAGGGTTTTGTGAATACCTCCTGCATTAAAAGGTATGGTATGTATGTATGTATGTATGTATGTATGTATGTATGTATGTAGGTATGTATGTATGTATGTATGTATGTATGTAGGTATGTAGGTATGTAGGTATGTATGTAGGTATGTATGTATGTATGTATGTATGTATGTAGGTAGGTATGTATGTATGTATGTATGTATGTATGTAGGTATGTATGTATGTATGTATGTATGTAGGTATGTATGTATGTATGTATGTATGTATGTATGTATGTATGAATGTATGTATGTATGTAGGTATGTATGTATGTATGTATGTATGTATGTATGTATGGCTTGCAACAGATGACTAAAAATTTGTTTGGCAAAAAAACTAAATACATATACAGCTTTATTTCCTTGCATCATGATCATAAAAAAACATTAAAGCATTGCTGAAAGCATACATTACTGAAGGAAATAATACAATCTTGTGATTAAAGAAGATTATGTTTAAATGCAAATAGACTTATGAGCATTACGTCTTTGAGCTTATTCACAAGGCTGTGGCTGATGTTTAGCACAAGGAAAAGTTACTTAACATAGTCTGCACACCCTATGTACCACCTGACACACAACTGGCCTTTGCTGCCTCTGAAAAAAAATCCTGTGACCTTTATTATTGATAAAGTTGATGAAATTGGTGTCAAACGGGCCACAAAGCCAACAATATATGTGCATGTTTGTATAAATTATTCTAAACCCTTCTATAACAGGGGTTCTTATTTCAGCTGTTGCTTAGTATTACTCATCTGTCAGGTTTGCTCACCACTGATGCAGGCATGTTACAGAATATTCCTTGAGGGATTGTGCACATAGTGAAACAGCAGGCTACATAAACCCTTGCAAACCGTGACATGGCTGCTGGATAACCCTATCACAGCAGCTGAACATTAGTTGAAGAGGCATGAATAAATGTGATATTTGTAGTTGTCACACATGTGGATTTTTCATTATGCATTGCTTCTGAATGCTGTAAGTGTATTGTCTTTGTGATGTGTGTGGTCTGTGTGATGTTTGTATACATGAAGTGTTCCTGACATTTGTCGACTTCTATAATACATCTGTCCTTTGTCATTCACCTGCACTTTCTCCAACACTGGTGTGGAAGCTGGTGATGATTGGCCAGTTTGTGGACTGTTGGAGTGGTGCTTCACATTCATTGATTTGCTCAATTACGGTAATTGGGTCATTCACATACCAATCACCGTCCTCTTCCTTTTCCTCAAATCAACCTTGGAGAAGTGGATGTTGCAGTGAATGCTAAAGCATATTATAGACGGCTGCGAAATGCGCCAAAATGTTTTTATTTAATTGTGCCACATGTTCCATGCCACCCTTTTGGGATTCGGAGCAGCCCTGGATGAGGAGATATTTTCTTTCAGATTAACCCATACATTTGTATACATGTTCCATTTAGACCCATATCATTTTTCAAATCATTTGAAAATAATAGGATGTGCTGATCAATAAAAAATAGGAACATAGTTACGTATTAAATATATCTGGTCCATACACTGAGCACTATTACACTGCAACAGGATAATAGAGACAATAATTATTCAGTTTAGTTTCAATAAGAGAACAGAGAATCATTCATCTTGTTAAAGGACACATCTCCCATCCCTTCTCATTGGTTAGACTGAGAGCTTGTGGGACAAAAGTGACATACATCGCTCCTCCCCATCTAACATGGCAAGAAATTGTTTAGGTCAATGGTATATTCTTTGTGCATATTGTGTGAGGGTTGAATCCAATGTATACATGAATGGAATGATGACCACTTCATGCTCAGGGCTCCCCCCACAGACATAACTAACAAAAGTGAAAGACACACTGTGTCTCTCTCTCTCTTTTCTAGCAGAACTATTCACATCACACATCCTCCCTTTCATTCCCTTACCCTAACCCCACCACGTGGATTTGTACAATGACTAATGGAGTCCAGTCCAAAGGAACCTAGTATCCTCCTTTCCAGTGCATGTCTTCTTCTCACACATCCCCCCTGCCCAGCAGCTTTTAGATCACTAGCAAATCCACTCCTATCGTATTTTATTTCACATTTCCCTCTTTCCAACCAGTGTTTCTTCCACATGTCACCACTGCAAACCAGCTCTTCTGATGTCATCCCATGTGCATCATCTTTTCTAATGTATGTAACGCTACGCACACAAGCTCTTCTCTCACATATGGCCCAACAGCATTTCCCTCACGTTACCCCCAAGTGCACCAGTTAGTTTCTCATGTCACCCCTGCGCACCAGATTTTCTCACAAATATCACCCCCGTGAACCTTCTTTTATCACCCCTTGCAGACCAGTTCTTCTCACACATCACACCCTGCCAAAGATCTTCTCTCACACATATTACCCTGTGTGCACCAGTTTTTCTCACACTTTTCCTACTGCACACTAATTGTTCTCACGTTACCCCTTGCGTACCTGATTTTCTGAAACAACCCACCAGCTTTTCTCAAACATGTGAACCCCTTTGTACCAGGTTTTCTCTCACATGACATCCCCTTCACACCACCTTTTCTCCCACTTCAACCTCTATTCACATGACAGTAACATGCGCTCCAGCTTTTCTAAAACATGTCACCCACTACTATGCACAAGCTTTCCTCTCATATGTCACATGCTAAGAAAGAGCTGTTCTCTCACACACAAGCACCAAATTCTCTCACACATGCACCAATCTGTTCACCAACATTTCTCACAGGATACCTCTTGAACACCAGCTTTTCTCAAACGTCAACCCCTGCACACTTGCTCTTCTCACATCACCCACTGCACACCAGCTCTTCATTCACTTGTTAATTCCTGTACACCAGCTTTACTTTCACATGTAATCCTCTCCACACCAGCTTTTCTGTCACATGTCACTCTCTGTGAATTAGCTTTTCTCATGTTCCACCCAAAATGCCCACCAGCTTTTCTCTCACTTCACTTCTGCGCACAATCTTTTCTGTCACATGCCACCCTATATAGCCACCAGACTTTCACTTGTCACCCCATAAGCTCCACAGCTTTTTGTATGTGCCACCCCATATGCTCACCAGCTTTTTTATTGTTTGTCACCCCATATGCCCCACAGATTTTCCTTAACATGCCCCTTGCCCAACACCATTTCTGTCACATGTACAGATCACTTTGCCCCTTGTATGTACTGAGCCCTCATCATATTGTCCCCAGTTAGTATTGTGCTCCTCATCAGAACTCGTTGTACTCAATGTTGTCCCCACTACACCCAGTTTTTTCCTATCATACACGGGCTCCATGTCAGGATCTCTCACCCTTCTCTTCTCCCAATACCACAGGGAGACATCTCCGCTGCTCTGCTCATGAGTCCCCCATTCTATTTACAGCACACTCACCATTCTGCAAACCACTGATCATGCTGTCTGTGTTCTATTCTCCATCTCTGTCAGGCAATATATTCTGCACATGTTGACTTACTGACAAAAATTGCAGATCTGAGCAGCCGGCAAGAAAGACAATTATAGGTGCAGGCTGGAGTGAGAAGAGGTTGGCAGCCCCCGTGTACAGGTTGCTGCTGGTGGCTGTGGGGTGCAGCGTAATCTTGTCATATAGGCTGACAGTCCAGGCTCCAGGGATTGTGATACTGAGCAGTGGAAAGGGCTCACTGTGGTCGGGAATTGAACTCACACTTTCTATGTATTATCAGGAACCTCAGAGCACTTATAAATGTCCCACCCCGAGCTCAGTGCAGTGAATAAATTAACTGACGTCACTGTGGGCCTGGAAGTTTAATTGGGCTCTGTTACAGCCAGTCTGGCACTGCTCTGAGGGATTAAATCATCTGTAGTGTATTCCTAAATTAGACTGACTACATCTTAGCTTCATTCTATGGGGAGAGGTATGTGGGGTTAGACGTGTGTGATTTCTACACTAAGTGGGATTTTCTCACAAAGTGGACGAAAATGCACAGTTACACAACACAGTTGGCCAAACATTGGACTACATTTGACTTGATTTTACTCCCAGCAATAAGCTGCATCTGCCACAGCCTATTTCTGCACTACTTGTCTATTTATATGGAAGACTGCAAAGAGGTAATTCTTAAAATACCCTTGCTTTTTGCTTTTACCCCTTTTATCACAATGTTTCACAAATTGCTTTTATTAGTCTCATTTCATGGCATGATCTTTAGGACTGTGTCATCTTTCACCCCTCCACCAACACACAAATTTGTTCATATTGCACCTGCATTACTCCACTCACCTCTATTTAACACCCATGAACTGTTATCCTATTTATTATCTCTAACAAGTACAGCCTCCACCTGTCGCCAGAAAATAAAAGGCCACACATCTTACAATCCCCTTGCCTATCTTTCTCTCACTCTGCTTCTATTAGCTGGTGATATATCACCTAATCCAGGTCCCCCACACTCCTCACACACACATACATCTGAGCACTACCGTTCTATAGCAAACCTCAAACACATCACCTGTCTCCCCTCTCTTCCTAAGTCCTTTAAATGTGCCCTTTGGAATACAAGCTCTGTTTGTAACAAACTTACCTCCGTTCATGATCTCTTCCTCTCAAAAAACCTCAACCTTCTGGCAATAACAGAAACATGGCTCATGCAATCAGACACTGCCTCACCTGCAGCACTTTCACATGGTGGCCTCCATCTCACCCACACCTCCAGACCTGAAGGCAGACAAGGAGGTGGGGTTGGACTACTTCTCTCCCCACAGTGCACATACACAGTTCTACCAAATGTCCCATCACTCACATTCACATCTTTTGAAGTACATGCTATTCGCATTTTTAATCCATTCTCCCTACGTGTTGCGGTGATCTATCGTCTCCTTGGAGCACACCAACAATTTATTGAGGATTTCTCTGCATGGCTCCCTCACTTCTTATCTTCAGACATCCCCACCATCATCATGGGTGACTTCAACATCCCCATTGATAACCCACCTTCCAAAGCTGCTTCCAAACTACTCTCTCTAACATCCTCACTTGACCTCTCCCAGTGGATTGAATCATCTACTCATAAGGATGGCCACTGCCTTGATCTTGTTTTCTCTAGACTATGCTCAGTTTCCAATTTTAGTAATACACCCTTCCCCCTCTCGGATCATCACCTTATCAGCTACACTCTCACCCCCACTGCTCTAACCTCTCTACTGTCTAACTCAACCAAGCCTCCTCATACTCGTAGAAATCTTAATTCTATTAATCTTCAACAATTTTCCACCTCTCTCCAACACCTTCTCTCCCCTATCTCTACATTCTCATCCCCTGAGATGGCAGTACCTCATTTTCACCTAACCTTAGCAACGGCCCTTGATCAAGTGGCTCCAGCGACACTACATACTACACGTCGACTTCGATGTCAACCGTGGCACACCAAAGCAACACGAAATCTTCAAAAACTGTCCCGTAAAGCAGAACGTCCCTGGCGTAAATCTCGAAGCTCTAATGACTTCTTCACATATACGTCTGTCTACCACTCCTATCAAAATGCTCTGGACACTGCAAAACAAACATACTTTCAATCTCTTATCTATGCTCAGGCTTCTAACCCCAAACGCCTTTTCAATACATTTAATCATCTTCTCAATCCTCCCACCCCGAACCCTCCATCTACTATCAGTGCTCAGGATCTTGCTTCCTACTTCAAGGACAAGATTGACAAGATCAGACTAGAAATGGTATCCTCTTCCTCAACAAGCCATCAGCTCAATTCCGTCCCACTACCCTCTGACACCCTCTCTTCATTTGACCCCACAAATGAAGAGGAAATTTCTACGCTCTTCTTATCTTCCTACTCTACCTCCTGTCCTCTTGATCCTATTCCCTCGCAAATTGATAGATCCCTGTCTTCTGTGCTCATTTCACCTCTAACTCAAATCTGTAATCTCTCACTCTCTACTGGCATCTTTCCATCACTATACAAGCATGCAGTGATTACTCCTATTCTAAAAAAACAAAACTCCGACCCAAACTCTCTCTCAAATTACCCTCCCATCTCTCAGCTCCCTTGCCCTTCCAAGCTTCTAGAGAGGCTTGCCTACACTCGCCTCACACGCTTTTTTTCCGCAAACAACCTGTTGGATCCTCTTCAGTCTGGCTTTCATTCTCAACACTCCACAGAGACTGCACTGACCAAGGTTGTTAATGATCTGATCACTGCTAAGACTGAACGCCATTACTCTCTCCTAATTCTCCTGGATCTCTCGGCTGCATTTGACACCGTTGACCACTCTCTTCTCATACAAACGCTGCAATCCCTAGGTCTTCAAGACACAGTTCTATCCTGGTTCTCATCCTACCTCTCTAATCGCTCTTTCACTGTTAATTTCTCTGGAGCCACCTCTGCTCCGCTTCCCCTATCAGTTGGAGTACCACAAGGCTCGGTGCTAGGTCCTCTGCTGTTCTCTATCTATACCGCTTCTCTTGGAAATCTAATAAGTTCCTTTGGCTTTCAGTATCATCTCTATGCGGATGATACCCAAATCTATCTATGCTCTCCTGATATCTCGACATCTGTGTTGTCCCGTGTAACTGACTGTCTTTCTGCCATATCATCTTGGATGTCCTCTCGTCAACTCAAACTTAATCTTTCTAAAACAGAGTTAATAATATTCCCACCCGCCAACAAGAGCATACCTGACATTTCTATCTCTGTTGATAACATGACCATAAATCCCACCCCACAAACTCGCTGCCTAGGTGTAATCCTTGATTCACGCCTATCCTTTGTTCCCCACATTGACTCTATATCTAAATCATGTTACATACATCTAAAGAACATTTCCAGAATCCGCACATATCTCACACAAGACACTGCTAAAACCTTAATTCATACACTAATCATCTCCCGCATTGACTATTGCAATTCCCTCCTTACTGGTCTTCCCAAAAACAGACTCAAACCCCTAAAATCTATTTTGCATGCTTCGGCAAGACTGATTTTCCTTGCAAATAGCTATTCCTCTGTTGAATCACTCTGTATGTCTCTACACTGGCTGCCTGTCTACTACCGAATCCAATATAAAATACTTTTACTAACCTACAAGGCCATCAACAAAGCTGCACCAACATACATCTCCTCTCTTGTCTCAAAATATCTCCCAACTCGGCAACTCCGTTCTGCAAAAGATCTGCGTCTCTCATCCACCCTCATTACATCCTCCCATTCCCGGTTACAGGACTTTTTTTCGGGCTGCACCCACTCTATGGAACTCTCTCCCTCACACAATAAGACTCTCCTCTGGTCTACAAACTTTCAAGCGTTTTCTGAAAACCCACCTCTTCAGACAAGCTTATAATATTCCTCAACCACCCTCTTAACCTCATTGCCTTTAGCCTGTTACTGCCTGTTACACAATTTCACAGAAGACAACTATCCCCGGACCAACATTGTTGTGTGACAGGATCATTTAGCTTATGAGTCACCTTACCTTTGCAGTCTGGCTGGGCCAAGATGCAAAATGTATACTTAACCTCATGTGTCAATCTCCCATTGTCCCATAGATTGTAAGCTTGCGAGCAGGGCCTTCTCACCTCTTTGTCTGTTTTACCCAGTTTGTTTATTAGTTTATTACGTTTGTCCCCAATTGTAAAGCGCTACGGAATATGTTGGCGCTATATAAATAAATGATGATGATTAAGGGATTAAATGGTGAAATGAGAGCGGTGCCAGGGCTAAAACTACAGTAAGCCCCCTTCAGACCCAAAACACTAACCAGCCCCCCTGTGCCTAGAAAATATGGCTAATTTCTCTAGCTCAGAGATGAAAATCTCTTAACTTTTAAGTGAAGGCACTCTGAGTATACCCAGCACACCTCTATCTGAAATTCTGTGACATCTCCTATCTTTAAAATGGGGCATATTTTACCAAATTTTTAAAAAACTATAACTTTCTCAAAGTTTTCACCACTCAAAGGCACTCGTCAATCATAATAGCTTTCTAACAAAACAAACCCCTAGTCTTAAAATGCCTAATAAATGGAAAAGCTGACATTTTGCAAAACAGGATGTAGAAAAGAAACGGCAAGATTTTCAATTTTAGATTATCCCTAATTTGTCATTTTTCATTCTTTTTTTCTGAAATTTATCATGCGGCACCCACGGGCAGTTCTCCATTGACATGCCATATTTAATTCAGGTTAATAGCTCTAATACTTCTTAAAATGTAGCCCCTGGAACACCATACCTAACCTTTACAAAATTAACATGGCGGAATACCAATTATTAGATTCAACCTTAATATAAGGGCACGATAAAACCTAATAAACGGTATTCCGCAATGTTAAGTTTGTGAGAGGCGGGGAGGGGGGGGGCGATATGGTGTTCCATATATAAATCATTTATCGGAAAGGAAACTTAATGATATATTTTGCGAGGGGGGTATGGTGTTCCATATATAAATCATTTAGCGGAAAGGAAACTTAATGATATATTGTTACATATGTGCTGCAGTGTTTAATATTATGTGTAAGATTGTTATTGAAGATTGTTTGTAAACAAGAATATATATAACATCTCAAATGACGTTACATGATACATCTGCATGCAATCTTTCCTGATATAAGTATCATTGTCCCTATAATTAATAACTATGTCCATCTATGCATATATGGCTATCCAAACTGAATTAATGTATATCAGAAGTTCCATGTCTAGGATGCCTGCTACAGTATGTGACTGAATGATATATAGTGATACATATTGAGATTAGCTATTGAATGGTTATTCGCATATTTGCCCTCAGTGGATATTAGCACAACCTTTTACATAAGGGAAATTATGAAATAAAATGTCCCTCTAAAATTACCCCACAGAGAGCTTGGTCTCCAACTTGCAGACAGTGTTTATAGACAAACTATTGGTGATTGTTTGGCTAAGAGAGCCAAGCAGCAAAAAAAAAACAGTAAAATGAAATCAAAATCCCATCTGCTTGTTTACTTTAAAACAAATATAAAACAGCATAGCAATGTAAACTCATTCATATAACTGTTGTATGAAGCAGCAAGCTGAACAGAAAGATCACAGCTTATTCATCATAAATGGCAATTTCCACTGAAGAAAGAATAATCCAATACAGACTCAGGTCTATAGTTACCAACTCAGATCGAAGAATGATCACAGAATTGCAGAATCTTTAGGTGGGAAACATTCACACATGAAACTGTACTGACGCATTTCTCTGCAGGTTAGTTTTACTGCTTCTTCAGAAGAAAATGCACATAAATGATTGTATGTACTTCAAAGGAATGTACACACAATAATTTTCTGAGCCTGTAGTACTTAATTTGTAGCTGAATGATCTGAACACTATCTTTATTGACCGCATGTAATAATATCATTACTACAACTACAATATTATACTATAGTATCTTATTATACATATAAGATGTATCACAGTGTTTTTAAGTTTGATTCCTAATTTTATTTACAGACATTCAGGACTGTCATGGGCAATAGGTTAAATTCAAGTTTTGCTAATTTATACATGAGGCTCCTTGACAATCTATACATTTGGAAGGGCCCCTTCAGAGCAAACCTAGTGTTCTATGAAATGTGTATTGATTACTTGTTTTTTTGTTTGTTATGGGGACTCTACCAAGATTTATGCTTTTTTAGATCCCTTTTCTTTGAGCACGTTTAGTTTAAAATTCACTAGTACATTTTGTTCTTCAGAGATTAGGGGCTAGATTTACTAATCTGCAGGTTTGAAAAAGTGGGGATGTTGCCTATAGCAACCAATCGGATTCTAGCTTTCATTTATTTAGTACCTTCTACAAAATGATAGCTAGAATCTGATTGGTTGCTATAGGCAACATCCCCACTTTTTCAAACCCGCAGTTTAGTAAATCTAGCCCTAGATGTTTGGATTTTTTTGGTACAGGGTTGTGCTTCCAAATTTTGTAAGGTATTGCCTCATACACCATGGAGAGCCATAGAAATATATTTATAAATCCATACACAACAAGACTTTAGTATTTAGTAGGACAGAGTAGTTTACTAAATAGTGTCATAAATCTATGTAATGCAGATGTATAGATAAACAAGTGGATTAGCCCAAATCACATATAGAGAATAGAGAAAAATAAGATCAACTTTATTAATACACATGTATTATGTTCACCATACAGACACCCTCCTATACCCTGTAGTATAACTGTAAATTCTAATTTAGATTCCACTTTGACCGTCTGCCTGTCTAGCTTTCACCACCTGTATTATTCTGGGAGTCATACTGGCATGCACTTGTGATAATGAACTTATCACTATATATTTATCATTTTACTGTTACTGTCTCACTGTGACATGTTTGTGACTAGGGGTGATTGCACAATAAAATCTGTGCGTATGTATTTAATTAAAATGAAGTGGTGTATGTATGTAAAAGCACCTGATCGGCATTTGCAACATGAAAGAATAAATGTTGCGGTGCATAGAAATGTATGAGGCACTGATGCTCATTTGCAAAAGTACAAAAGCAGAGAGCAATTGTTGTTTTGTAACGTCAACACCTACTTTTGTCAGAGCATCAGCCGGTTTTACAGGTAATTGCATTTTTTTTTTGGGTGGACAAAGATAGCAATATCTGAGAGGATGCAAAAGCTTGCAGCAACTGATGGTTGAAACCAGGTAGATCATGGGCGATCCTTGCAGATTAGGTACAAGAAAATATTATTTAACTGAAACAAAGCTATTTTGTGGGATGACACACCTGCAAAAGGGTTGAGGTGGCAGAAATTGGGCCTTGTCCTATATTTGTAATGGGTCGCATTCTGATTGCCAGGCGCATTTTTGAGGAATGTAATAAAAACATTTGATCACACTAATTTAGCACTTAGGAGAGTCATCACTCTTATAATTTAAAAACTAAGGGAACCACCCGCAAACAGCAGTATTTTGGGAGAATAATGTCAAAGTTGAAATTAATGAAACAGGTGATCCTAAAGTGAATATGAGTTGACAGTGACATTTTTACCATTTCTGCTGTACACATTTGCAGGTCAACCCACAAATATGTAACACTAGGCACATTCTCTTTTGTGGAGCCATTCAAAGGACTGGAAAGTGCGAGTGCACCTTGGAATACACTAGAAGAAACAATAGCCACACTTATACCAATAAAGCAGCAGTGTGGGTCCTATATTTTATGGTTTGAGGTTTACTGTGTATGCAATGTGTGTATTCTTTGGAAGGATGTGAAAGGAGTTGTGTGGAGCAATGCAGCAATTTTTTGAGAATCTATTTTGTTTAGGTAGTGGCTTTGTACAGGAAAATATGTAATGTAAATCAAAGTATCCAGTGGCTGAGGTAACAGCAGAGCCAGATTAATGGGGGGGCATCTGGGGCAACGGGAGCTTGTGCCTCGACCCCCCTGTCTCAGGGCCCCCTCCCCCCAGACCAGGTTCTATATGCCTCTTTTGCTTCCCCCAAATGTCTCAACACAGGGTCTTGCGATGATACTTTTGCTTTTTGTTTTTGAGCCTCCTGGACTTAAGCAGATGCCATGCGGATAACAGTGTGAAGAGGAGCAGAGAGGCATAAAGCAAGTGAAGTGTGTGTGTACGTGTGTGTGTGTGTGTGTGTGAGAGAGAGTCAGTGTGTGTGAGTCAGAGTGTGTCCTTGTGTGAGAGTCATAGTGTGTGTCAGTGTGTGTAAGTCAGTATGTTGGTGTGTGGGTCAGTGTGTGTTTATATGTGTGTTTGTCAGTGTGTGTGTGTGTGTGTGTGTGTGTGTGTCTGAGTGTGTCAGTGTGTGGGGCTGGGGGTGTGTAAGTCAGTGTGTGGAGCTGGGGGGGTGTGAGTCAGTGCGTGTGTTTGTGTGTCAGCCAGAGGAGGGGGTGATTATGGACATGGGGGGAGTGATTGATTATGGACATGGAATGGGTGATTGATTATGGACATGGAGGGGGAGATTGATAATGGACATGGAGGGGGTGATTGATTATGGACATGGAGGGGGTGATTGATTATGGACATGGAGGGGGTGATTGATTATGGACATGGAGGGGGAGATTGATTATGGACCTGGAGAGAGTGATTGATTATGGACATGGAGGAGGTAATTGATTATGGACATGGAGGCCTTCTCACCTCTTTGTCTGTTTTACCCAGTTTGATTATTAGTTTACTATGTTTGTCCCCAATTGTAAAGCGCTACGGAATATGTTGGCGCTATATAAATAAATGATGATGATGATGATGATGGAGGAGGTCATTGATTATGGACATGGAGGAGATGATTGATTATGGACATGGAAGCGGTGATTATGGACATGGAGGGGGTGATAATGGACATGGAGGGGGTGATTTATTATGGACATGGAGGAGGTGATTGATTATGGACATGGAAGGGGTGACTGATTATGGACATGGAAGGGGTGATTGATTATGGACATGGAGGGGGTGATTGATTATGGACATGGAGGTGGTGATATGAACATGCAGGCGGTGATTATGAACATGGAGGGGGTGATTATGGACATGGAGGGGGTGATTGAATATAGACATGGAGGTGGTGATATGAACATGCAGGCGGTGATTATGAACATGGAGGGGGTGATTATGGACATGAAGGGGGTGGTTATTACAACCCAGAGTTGCAGAGTGGCAACCTAGTAAGGGAAACCACGCTGATGAGAAGGGGATTGAGGATGCTAAGTAGGTGGGGAATAAGGAGTGATAAGGAAGATAGAGAATGTGCTTAAGGGAGATAGATGATTAAGATGAAGAAGGGAATTGAGGAGTGAGATGTGGGGCTAGAAATGGAGAACAGAGAAGTATGATGTGCTCAGTCCTGTATTTTCTATTTATTGTGGGCCAACTTTCCCTGCGCATGAGAAGTAGCATTTCTAGAAGTGGGCATTATGGAAAAATGAAAAAATGACTGCTACTCATTCCATTAGCTCTCCTCCTCGATACATACTTACTTTATGTGGAAATGCGAAACAAGGTCATGTAAAAATTTTAATATGCCACCATCTTAGCTCTGTTGCCTTTCCAAAAATTTAGGCCTGCTAGTGCCTTGCTGGGCGAGGCTGGTAGGGATAACCAATATATACATACATATAGTAGGTAATTATTTTAAATATATGTGTCACTTAACAAGCTGTCCAGGTGCAGGCTTGCAGAGAGACCAACAGAAGAGTCTGCCTCTCCCAACACAGCTCGGATGTGTGAAATTTTAGGAGCAAATTTAATTGACCATTTCGGATACACTTCAGACGTATTTTTTCAGAGAAATTTCCACTGATTTTCCTGCAAGGAAAAATGAGCATAGATTGTTACTGTAGTAACGGTAAAAATGCGCAGCCGCAGAACATCGTTTCTAAATTAATCTTCCCCTTAATGTAAGGTGGGTATGAGGTGGGTTATTAATTTACTGGTGGAGATTTGGTGGGGGCTAATAATTTAATGGTGGGTGCTATTAATTTATTTGTGGGGTGATGTTGGGGTATTTCATTTAATGTGGGGCTGAATTTGGGGAGAATAAGGGCTATTTCTTAGATGTGTATATAAATTATTTAATGTTGGCAATGGTTTTGAGAAATAGGTTATTTATTACATGTAAATTATATTAATTTATTGTCGGGCTGTTTGGTGGGGAGGAAAATAAGTTTATTTATAAAATGTGTGCATTGTTAATTTAATGTCGGGATTGGTTGGGGAAAATAGTTCAATTATTAAATGTGAATATTATTAATTTTATTTTATTTCATATTTGGTGCTGGTTGCAGGGAGGAAGGCCTAATTATTAAAGGGGGTGCTATTGATTTAATCTTGGTCAGCAACTGAGCTTAAGACACCAGCAGTGACAAGAACAGGTAGGACAGAGCAGGACAGTCTGCCAATTGTCCTTAATTTTGTGGAAACATGAGGTATTAGTGCATATTTTGATCAAAACATTTAAGCCTGCATCCCAGCACAGGCTTATTTCTTCTATGGTTTTGTTTAAAAATATTGCCTTATGTTGTCTTAGCAGCAGCTGCCCATCAAAGCCTATTTAAGGTTCATTTAGGTGTGGCTTACAAGCCAGCCCTTACTAAGGTAAGCCCCTATAATTGGGAGGTGAATGCATCTGATTTAACTGCATTTTAATGGTGTTTGCAGCATATAGGTTAGTGTAGGACCTGAATATAATGAGGTGCCTTTGATACTGGGATGCAGGCTTATATGTTTTGATCAAAATATGATCTAATACCTCATATTTTCATATTTCTAGATACACACAGATTTACATTGTTAATGATAAGCGCTAACAACAATTGTCTTTTTGTTTTGTATACATATATGGGCATTTATATTGCCATGCAGCTGGTACCATATATAATATGGGATATACTGAGGTCCGACTTATTTCTTCTCTGGTTCTGAATCTGGTGTGCCAGTCCCGAATTTGGGTGACTGTCTCGCTTAGTCAGGATTTGGTCCGACTGTAAGGACAGTTGGGAGGTATGTCCTGCTTCACACTGTACTGCTCGTGAAGGTAGAGCTGCGCACACATAACAATAGTGCACACAGTATTGCCTGTGTATTTGTCTAAAATTATAGCCCTATTGTACAATAGGGGGCCCACCTGTCTTAAGTGCCCCGGGCCACCCAGAACGTTACTCCAGCTCTGGGTGACAGGAAGGAAAATGTATTTAAGTAGTAGTCACATGACCGATCATGTGCTTTTTCTATTCCAGATGGTCATGCAACCTCTTGTACTGGGAGAGTAAGTTTGTATGCTTCACACAAACTAAGTAAAGAGACATTCTCCTCTTGCCAACGACAATTAAATAGAAGTTTTTTTATTTCATTTTAAATACATGACTTATTTGATCATGTGAAGAAAAGATGAACACTGAGCTAAAAGAAAAAAACAAATAAAATGCTCTATGGAACAAAGTGGTCGTTTTCTTAGTGATTCTAAGATTCTTCAAAGAGTTTCAGAATCCAAACTGTTACTCCAATTACTGGCTTGATTTCATGAGTTTATTTGGCCAAAGTGAACAGTTCTTGACATCTTATTGTAGAGCTGTCAATCTATTTGATATGAGAATAGAGATCTGCAAGAGAAATTCATTTGCAGCCTCAGCTGTGATCATCTCCTATCTGCCAGCAGAAACCGATCCTGGGACACATTGGCCATCTGAATTTCAAGTGAATTTAATCATATGCATGAAGACTTCTCTCTCTCCTGTCTGGCACATATCATCGGGTTTGCAATTATTCTAACATTTTGGCAAGCTTAGTGGTGTCCCGCCAGCAAGTGCCTAATCCCAACAGATCTGTTAAAATAAACAAAAGACCAAATGAAAAGGCACTTAAAAAGTCAACTGTTCTACAGTTGAGTTTAAACAGACTCCAGCTTATTCTTGGTTGCAGTTATTGGTATTGAACCAAGGCCCTCTTTCAAACCATTTCTTAATTTTTTACAAAATATTTATGTTTTTAAATGTAGGACTTTTTATCTGTGCATACTAAACATGATAAATTAGAAGGATGGGAATAAATAAAAATGATTTACAATCAGCAAGTAAATATCCCAGTAAAATGCAGCTGCAGTTCTTACTAATAGCATACAACTAAATATTATGAATCCTGTCCTTAGCTAGTTTGCTGCGGGTATCTAGCAGACGTACTTTTCATGTCACTTCTTTGCGTCGTCATATCTGCAATCGAAAATGTTTTCTGCACTTAAAGTCAGGAGTTTTCACCTGTTGCTTTACTCTGTCTCAGTGTTTGTATTGAACTGGGGCAAATGATTAGGGTTTAAATCTTTTATGTTCTACACCTTATTTTTGTGTCTTTGTTGTTTTATAGTAAACCAAAAATAAATATGAATAAATTCATATTTCAGTCCCAATACCTGTTGGTTGTAATAAACATAAGTGTGGAAGCAGTTGTTGGTAGAATTACTAGCAGTAGCTTAAACAGTTTAATTTTCCTGACAAGTTATAATTGCAACAGTTCTTTTAAAATAAACAAAGGAATATGTCAAAATGCTGTTAAAAACTCAGCTGTTTGTTCATTTAAGCTTATCACACATACAGATTAGCTTAAACGATTTAATCATTTTTGGAAAAATTAGTGAACCATGTATGACTCCATTCTAATAGATAAATATATAATCCAATCAGGCAGTAGATCTGCCTGGCTCATGATCACCATCAGTGAGAGAAACATCGAAGTGGACAGGGGCGCACGCAGGATTGTTAGGGGTTGGTTTCCCCCCCACCCAAAAAAAAACCACCAAAAGTAAAAACATGCGAGAGAGCTGCTGCGCATGCCCAATACAGCACCGCCGCGTACGCTTCTTTGACAGCGCCGCGGCTGCTGTATAGTACAGAACCGCTATGTGGGGCACTTCGTTAGCGGAGGGGAGGGGTTTCTGGAGACCCAGAAACCCCCCCTTGCGTGCGCCCCTGGTGGAAGAGAGTGGAGAGCATTTATCACTATTGTGAATCAAAGTTACCTTTACCATTTGCTGTAATAATTACATCATAGTATTCTGTTACTTACAAGTGGTAATAATAATGCCACTTGCCACTCATAGCTGCTGAATGCTGGGGTAGTTTACTAAACAGCAGTGTACAAGCAGAGAATAGCAATGTGCAGAATGTTTAACACTTGCAGAGTTCAACAGGACTTTGAGGGCAGCAGTGTGTGGCAGTTGCTAACAGGAAGCCCAGCGACAGCCCACTTACTAAACACAAGAGATATATGCTGTCCAGC
Source organism: Mixophyes fleayi (assembly GCF_038048845.1). Classification (NCBI taxonomy): domain Eukaryota; kingdom Metazoa; phylum Chordata; class Amphibia; order Anura; family Limnodynastidae; genus Mixophyes; species Mixophyes fleayi. The sequence goes on along the minus strand of NC_134403.1, from coordinate 174,932,358 downwards.
TGCTGAAGCGGGAATGTGTAGTAAAAATAAATGAAATAGAAAAACTATGGAAAAAATGGAAAATAACTTGTCATGGTCTCGGTATTGGTCCTGGTTTAATAAAACTGGCCTTATAAAACTAAAATAAATTATTTTAACAAAGATGCTTTCCCCTCCTCTCACTTTTAGATATTGTACACACCCCTTGGGTTGCCTATCATTATTTATTTATGTAGCGTCAGAATAGTCCGCAGCACTTTACAATTGGGAACAAGACAGTAATAAAACAAGACTAAGTATTAAAGACAGACAGAGAGGTAAGAGGTTGCCTGCTCACAAGTTTATTCTATAGGACAATAGTTATTTGGTATATGAGGTTAAGTGCTAAATATTGCATATTGATCCAGCCAGATTGCAAAGGTAGAAAGTACTTAGTGGGCAATATGATCTAGTCACGAAACAATGTTGGTCAGGGGTTCAGGGGTCAGAGGGTTGATTGAGTATAGAACGAACACAGTCTTGTGTGAACTGTGTAGAGGATGGTAACAGGTACCCTAGGGAGATTGAGAGGGTGGTTGAGAAATTTGATAAGCTAGCCAGAAGAGGTGCGTTTTCAGAGATTGCTTGAAGGTTTAAAGACTAGTGAAAAGTCTTAATGAGTGTAGATAAGAAAAACAATCTTTTGAAAAATGGAGGTGTTGAGTTGGGAGAAAGGTTAAGATAAGTGAAGAGCTATATGTTGGTGCAGTTTTGTTGATGGGCTTGTAATTTAGTAGAAGTATTTTATATTGGATTCTATAAAAAACAGGCAACCGGAATCGAACAGCAGTGAAAGAGCGATTTGCAAGGGAAATCAATCTAGCTGCTGTGTGCAAAATAGATTGTAGGGGTGAGAGTCTGGTTCGGGGAAGACCAGTAAAGATGGTATTGCACATGTCAATGCAGAGGATGATGAGTGCATGAATTAAAATTTTTGCAGTGTCTTGTGTGAGATATGTGTGTATTCTGAAACTGTTTTTTTAAGGTGCGTGTAACTGTAATTGAAGGTAGGATTTATTGTCATGTTGTCATCAGAAATTGAAATGTCAGATCGGTAACTTCTGTTGGCCGGTGGGAATATTATTAGCTTTGTATTTGAAAGATTGAGTTTGAGTTGACAAGAGAACATCAAAGATCAAATGGAAGAAAGACACAGATTGTGAGAAATCCGGACAGGATAGATAAATTTATAATCCGTATATAGATGATAATGAGAGCCAAACGGTCTTATTTGTTTTCCAATACAAGTGGTCTGGATAGAGAAGAGCAGAGAGCCTAGGACTGAACCTTGTGGTACTCCAACTAATAAAAGTAGTGGAGAGGAGTTGGATCCAGAGAAATAAACACTAAAAGAGCACTTGGATAGGTAGGATGAGAACCAGGATAGGATAGTGTCCTGAAGACCTAGGGATTGGAACATTTGTATGAGAAGAGAGGGGTCAACAGTGTCAAATGAAGCAGAGAGATCCAGGAGAATTAGAAGTGAGTAATGTCCTTTAGATTTAGCAGTGATCAAATCATTGACAACCTTAGTGCAGTTTCTATGGGGTTTTGGGAAACAAAGCCTGACTGAAGAGGGTCCAATAGGTTGTGTGCAGAGAGAAATATTGTGAGGCAAGTACAGAGCATTCTGTCAAGAAACTTGGAGGAGTGTTTAATCTAATTTCTGGTAATTTGTGTGAGAGCTTGGGTTAGAATTTTGTTTTTTAGAATATGAGAGATCAATGCATGCATGGATAATGGTGGAAAGATTCCAGTAGAGAAAGAGATTAGGATCACAGGGTCAGGACAGGTAGTAGAGTAGGAAGATAAGAGAGTGGATTCTTCTTCTTCATTTGTGGAATGATATGAAGAGAAGGTGCCAGAGGGTGTAGGGATGGAATTGAGCTGGATGCTTGTTGAGGAAGAGGATAAGACTTCATTATCAATCTTGCCCTTTAAGTAAGAAGCAAGATCTACTGATAGTAACTGGGGTTTGAGGCACGAGAGTTAAGACAAGATTGAATGTATAAAAGGCATTTGGGGTTAGAAGCCTGACAAGATGTGGGAGATTGGAAGTTTTTTGGCAGTGTCCAGAACATTTCGATAGGCGTGATAGATAGCAGTATATGTGAGGAAATCATTAGGGGTATGAGATTTACGCCAATGACGTTCTGCTTTGTGAGAAAGTACCAGCAGCATGATGACTCTGTGATAGTGAAGAGCAGCTATTAGGATGTTCATTAGTACAGGGCTGGATGTCTCTATTATTGAGGGGAAGCAGATACCATGCACCCACCTAAAAGCGTCCAGCCCCATATTGCCTAATCTTCCAGTCCCCCATGTGTCTACACCATGGTAGGTGTCTGAGTAATGAGAAAGAGGGACAACCAGGAATGACAACTTTTGTGTAATAGACCATTTTGCTTTCCCAGCCAGCAACTTGTCCTCACTATCCTGTTTTCCATCGGACATAGTCAAAATGGTGATGAAGAACAAATAACAAAGCGACAAAATATCCCCATGAAAAACTATGCCCCCACATTCACAATGACAGTTAAATGAACAAAGGCAGAAGTCTCCTATTGACACTTTCTCTGACCAACCAGTCAGAAGTGTGGGAAAATTTGTATTTTGTTCAATGAAAGTTTTTTTTTTAAAGTGTCTGTGTTTATATTATACCATATCATATAGATGGAACTGTGGGCTTGGGGGCCCCTGGCCCATTACATAGGGATACTAGGAGAAACAAAGTTGCCACTCCTGAGGTCTCACTCTCTCATTACTCTGACTCCCCACTCCCAGAGGCATTTTATGGCAATAGTGGTGATACCCAATATAGGACAGTACAGTAAGGGGACACCAACATTTTAGTTGCTTTTTTGGTATTTGATTAGATTGCAAAACTAATCATGCTTTATTTTATTACCTGAAAAATGCAACTGTTGTAATTGGTAGAAGTCCCAATTAGACCATAACAGGATTTACTGTGGATAAACAGTGATATTTTATTGGTAATAGAAAAAGTCCCAATGTTTTTTCTGAGTACTTCTACTTACATAGAGTCCTTCATTTTAAGCTAGCCCCTAACTTTATAGGGTAAGAAAAATGCAAACAAGTTCATTTCAAATCCAGCTATTCATAAGAGAAAAGTCAGCTTTCATGCAGCCGTATTTTTTATTGCCTCCCAGGTGCCCTCGGCAACTGTGATACTTTTGTTACCTGATTCGGCATTGAACCAATGCAAACAGCATCAATACTTGTGTATTTATATGAAATGCTCCACTCATTTTTCTGCCTCCATGTTAGGCCTAAGATCAATGGTGCAATCTGTTAATGTTACACTCTTATGAAATAATGATGGAAAGAAACAGCTTTTTAAAATTACGTTTTTTTTATTTGTCACCATGGAAACAAGCCAACACATCTCTAGGCGCCTTACTTAGAGGGAATAAGGAACAACAGTTATCAAGGAAAAATAAACAGAGAAAATTCACATGAACTTAAATTTATATGCCTTGAAAACGGAAGTCTCCTTTGCTGTATCCTGTGTTGCCAACATATATTTAAACATTGCTTTTTTTGATGTTTAGCTTGAAGAAAATAGGGTGATATTGAAAACTAGACAGGCCAAAATCACCAGTATCCTGCTTTACAGAAACTGAAAGAACGACTTTGTGCTTAATGTTATATTGCAGATTACTAGTCTCTCTTGGGAATATTATGCAAATAAAGTTAAATGTCTGGCACACAAATAATGAAACATACACATTTATTTTTATATCACTGTATGGGTTGACTTTATAATGCATACAAAGTATACAAGTTGTATTTCTAATAGAACATTCATATTAATTCTGCAATATATATGCTATTTTGTATGAGCCTTTGAGACACAACTTGACAGTTGTACCTTTATGTTCTTTCTTTTAACACATCTGTGACAAACATGTGTTTCTGCATTTATATATGTTCAAATTTATTTTTTAAATAGAGAAAATGAATAAAATGATACCCACTATTTCATTATACTGTACAAGTCTAGAATTTTGTTAAAAGTTGGTTATACATAGCGATTCCACTTTTCGGTTTTATCCCCTAAAAACCTCACTGAGAGCTTTACATTTTTGTTTAAAACCGAAAATCTTCACATCTGATTCCATAATAAAGCCTGAAAGCAGCACTACAGGAACTAATGCTAAAGCAGCCATACTAATGGGACAGAGCAGGGGCAAACTCAGGATTTCCAGAGCGGGTTTCCAAATGCAATATCCAAACTAAACAAATGGTATGCGGGGGGTGTCTAGGCTATGGAAAACACCCTTTAAATTCGCACCTGTGTACATTTGTGACTTATGTTGTGAAGGTCCCACCAGGTTGGATGGGTGCCATAGCCAGGTGCTGTTTTCACTATATCTCCTTTATTTGGACATATTTTTAATCTTTACTTGTAGCACCTATCCTGTAAATTTCTACACGAATGGACAACAGGGCCAAGATTAAGAAAACCTTTGCCTAACTCCAAGAGAATGTTATTATCTGTTCTATAGTACATGTGAACCAATTATTCAAATCATCAGTGGCTCTGATTACAGTACCATAAAATGTTTCTCATATTATAAACTGCTAAACCCCTTACTACAGATAATAGCTTGAATAGATGCGGGCTATAAAATTGTTAATTTTAATATGGTAATAATAACAATGAATACACAAGGGCTAGATTTACTAATACCGCTTTCATACTGCCGCCCCGGCAATATCCCGGGTTTTTCAAGCCGGGTTTTTGCCGGGGCTCGGAGCGTCCCAGCTCAGAAACACCATTCATACTGCACCTCTGACCCAGGAATTTCCCAGGTTGACCCCATTCATACTGCACGAGTCTGTGCCCTGGCAATTTGTGGGAGTCATCACCAGAGCAGTTTTCATTGGCTGAAAAATGGTGATACACAATACAATAATACAATAATACAATAATGAATAAAGGATACCTCCAATTGGCTTATATATTTAGTCGTACTAGTCTAGGAGGGCTTTCTGAAAGGCATAAAGAGACTGAGAAACATATATTTAAGGGAAGGTTGTATGAGCTTTTAAAGCTAGGCATTGCATATTTCAATGATTACCCCAAAAGACTAGACTTCTAGATGGAAAATTAATGGCCTCTTTTTGGCAAGCATAAAATGAATGAGAAATGCCTAATTCCAAATCCTCCAGAGACAGGCAGACAGCCAATCAGCTTGTTTTCTGTGCAACCCGGGTTGAAAAACCCGGGTTGCACCATTTATAGTGCAGGCAACCCGGGTCCGACCCGGGAATTACCCCTCGATAAATCCCAGGTTGAAAACCCGGGTTTTTAGACCTGGGATTTTTGACTTGTACCATTCATACTGCACCAAGACCTGGGTCGTTTGTGCTCGCCCCGGCAAAAACCCGGGATTTTGGTGCAGTATGAATGGGGTATAAGCTGCGGGTTTGAAAAAGTGGGGATGTTGCCTACAGCAACCAATCAGATTCTAGCTTTCATTTATTTAGTGCTTTCTACAAAATGACAGCTAGCATCTGATTGGTTGCTATAGGCAACATCCCCACTTTTTCATACCCGCAGCTTAGTAAATCTAGCCCAAGGTTTCAAAACTTCAGGAGTTCCACCTATGTAACATATATGATTATCTTCTCCAGCCGCACTGTCTTCCTCTAATCACAGGCAGCTGACGGGGCAGCCTGGGTTTTTCCCACTGAGTGGATTCAGAAGGGGGACATCCTACCTAGGCTGTCTGACTTACTACCCATGTGCACTGAAATCCCTTTCACTGATAAAAAGTTGAATCTACATCACTGGAAATAAAAGGGATGTGTAGTGACTGGTAGCCAGGGCATGTCAATGGCTGGGGTGGAAGTGCTTGGATTACCTGCACAACAGCACAGAAGGTGAAACGACACATATCCAGCATGGGGAGGTAATAAGATAGGTGAGACAGTTAGTGTGACAGAGATAGAATAGGAGGGAGACTGAGACTGAGGAGAAAATAAAGGATAAAATGATACAAAAGGTGGAAAATTACAATAGTAGATAGTGTTTCATTGGCACTCACTCCCCTGGTACGATATTCCCTGGACCCAGTTCCCTGGCATCTATAATGGAGAGTAAATAAACACATTTGTATGCCTGATATACTTCTGACACAAATGCTACTGTTTTACAGTTAGACACATCTTGACATATGTCCAACTGAACATATGCCCATAAATTTGCTTTATGGTGTGTGCATCTTTCCAACACATGTTTGGGGTGCAAATGCATTCACCGTTACACCGCAGTCTGCCTCCAGCTAGGACCTGATGGAAGATTGATGAGAGAATGACCATAATAAAAAATGAAAATCCACCAAGGTTTGAAACTGTTATTTTTATGACTGCCAAGTTCTCCATAGGCTTTACATTTTATTGGCTTACCTAGCTTTACAATGCCCACTGTTATTGAGGTGCCCCTTATGATGATAACAGATTCACAAGTTAATTTAAGTTCTCTTATGTATAACTTTCAGTTCTTCTCTTCTCAGATTTACCAGATCTTTCAAGTGGGTAATTGGAATTGTAACTTTAATTGAGATTCCATGGGAATTCACCAGCCACCATTTACACAATCACTGCATTGTTGTCTCATGAGGTGTATTTAACCATACAGATTTATGTTAATAGCGATTAAACACTACACCCATTTTATTTTTCTATCTTTCAGTCTCTGAGCTGCCTAATCTGCTTTGTATGGACGAGTACTAATTGCCTTTAGGGTCCAACTACCAGAATAATCACACTATGAAACTCTTATATGACACTTGGGAAATCACTATATTTTTTTGTGATCTGCAAATGAACTCCAATAGCCAAGCATGCAAGCTTCTACATAAGATTACACAATCCTTCCCTTCAGACAATTTTGAATACATTTTTACATATTAAATAAGCAAATGCCATAGTGCACATTCATTTTCTATTTTAATGACTAAAGATATGCACGCAGAAAGATCCCTAATTACTGCTTTCCTGACAGATGCAGTCATTTCCTTGTGTGTGTGTGTTTTAATTGCCATTAGCTTTCCTTCCCTGAGACTTATTCCTAGCCATACTCTCTGTGCATAACCTGCTTCCCCAGAGTCTTTCACTCCTCCCTCTCAAGGGCTTGTCAGCACGCCTCTGATCCCCAGGAGACATTGAAGGTCTTGTAAAAACCAACTGCGAAAACAAGCAATCCTGTTCATTTATCACATTTAGCATGCGCACTTCCACGCTCATCAAAACCAGGCCTGTGCTTGCTAACTCATTTCCCTCTTCCAATTACAAATTAGTCCATTAGGCTGTCTGCAGTAGGCCCTCTGTTGCATCTTGGTAATGGCTTCTGAGATTTCCATCATAATCATAATGGCTCCCTGTGCAGCCATGAGGGCAGGTGGAGGCTGCTCGTGGGTAATGAGCTATCACGCTACCAAAGGGCACAGCTTTGGGTTCATTATTTAGCCTGGCTGTTTTGTGAAAACAGAAAGAAAGGTAGACTTTAAGGAGGGTGGAATGGTTTAGCATTTAAAATGAATAATTCTTCAAATATTTTCATGTTAACAAGTCATTCTTTTCATTGTGCTGCAGCCTCCAGTTGATTGGAAGACGTAGCTGCTATATAACAAAGCTTTGATCTCTTACTTTATCACAGGCCCTCCCAGGGATTTGGTAAATACACTGGGGTGCAATAAAAATGATTTACTTGAACTTCCTACTGTCAAATGGACTCTGCAAACTGCACTGAAAGTGATGATAACCTTTACCCCCTCCCCATGCCCTCCCCCCATCATTTAAACAGGAAACCCTTAGACTCTACAGAAGCATTTCCCTTTAGGATTCCGGTGCAGCAATTTGCTAAAGATGCCAAGGGACTAATAAGTTTGACAAGTGCTGGCTTCTCTTGTCAACAAGAAGATTTGAAGCAGGGTCTGGTCATGCACTAAACTTGGTTTACAGTCTTAAGCTCCTTTAAACATAGAGTAGCCCTTAACAATTTGCTGCTTCACAGCGATTTAACGATAAAGGAGTTATAAACTCAAATCAATTTCAATTAACCGCAATTTGATTGTTGATGCTCTCTTTAAAGTGTAAGTATTGAATATGTGCTACTGCAGTTTTTATAGGTTGTCTGTTTTACACAGGCTAAACAGGGTTGTAGACATGTAAGATCACTGCCAGTAACTCAATGAGAGATTTTACTGGGAGCTGCAGTGTTTCCCTAGTCACACTTTAGTTTATGTTCTGCTGGGTGGACTTGACATTTTTATGGGACAGTTTTCAACTTTCACGAAAAAGGTAATTGTCCTGCAAACAAGAACATTTTTTTGGATAGTGCTATTGTTTGATTGTAGAGCATTTAAACAGAAATGTCTCCACTCTTGGGAATAATTTTTACTCTCACAGACAAAACCCTTGTAACACTAGAAGGAATCTTACAAAATACTGGTAAAAAATGTTCCTAGTACAACTAGTATTTTAGTTGTATTTTATCAGCTATATAACTATATACGCTTTTTTAATTGGGTCTGATTTGATCCTGCATGATGTATGATTGAGTCACCAGATGAAGTAGTCAACCTGGAAGAAGTAAGGAGCTTGGCAAGTTGGCCCTTCATCTGCAAACTGTTTACAGATCTGATCTTTTGGCAATAATTCTGAATGACTACATGTGACCATTTGTAGGCAGGAGAATATTGTAATTTGAAAATGTATTTTATTATTATTATTATTAATTTTTATTTATAGGGTGCCACTAAGTGTCCGCGGCGCCGTACAGGGACAAACAAAATTACAATACGAGGTGAGACAGCACAGTACAGTAAACAATAATCACAGTAACTCAGTGAGCTCAGAACACAGCTAGAGGGGCGGGGAAGAGGAGAGGGGATGGTCTGCCAACAACGGCACCTAGGAGGGAGGGCACGGATGAGAGGGAGACCCCCAGGGAGAAGAGGAGGGAGCGAGAGGGGGAAGAGGGTCCTCGAGGAGGACGCAGGGAAGCTGGCGAGCAGAGTTGAAAGTGGAGAAGACAGGAGGAGAGAAGACCCTGCTCAAAGGAGCGTACAATCTAAGGGGTGGGGTAGACTGACAGAGAGACACAGGGGAGAGAGGGAGAGAAGGAGGAATAGAGAGGGGGAGGGGAATGAAGGAAAGGGGAAGGGGAATGAAGGGGAAGAGTCAGAAGAGCAGGTAGGAAGTTAAGTAGGAGACTGAAAGGCTTTAAGAAAAAGGTGGGTTTTTAAACACCATTTGAAACTGGACAGATTGGGGGAAGTTCTGATGGAGGGAGGGAGCTTGTTCCAGTGGAGGGGGGCAGCGCGGGCGAAGTCTTGGATACGCGCGTGGGAGGAGGTGATCAGGGGGGAAGAGAGGCGACGGTCATTGGCCGATCTGAGAGGGCGGGATGGAGCATGAATAGAGAGGAGGGAGGAGATGTAGGGTGCTGTGGAGTTGGCGAGGACCTTGTATGTAAGAGTGAGGAGCTTGAACAGGATTCAGTAGGGTAAGGGAAGCCAGTGAAGGGATTGGTAGAGGGGGGAGACAGAAGAGGAGCGGCGAGAAAGGAAGATAAGCCTAGCGGCAGCGTTAAGTACAGATCGGAGGGGAGCAAGGTGAGAATGGGGGAGGCCAGTGAGGAGGAAGTTGCAGTAGTCCAAGCGGGAGATGATCAGGGAGTGAATGAGACATTTAGTGGCATCTTGAGAAAGGAAGGGCCGGATGCGAGCGATGTTCCGCAGCTGGAAGCGGCAGGATTTAGCAAGAAAGAGAATGTGGGGGCCAAAGGAGAGAGAGGAGTCGAGGATGACACCGAGGCAGCGAAGTTGGGGGACAGGGGAGATAGAGGTGTTGTCGACAGTGATAGAGAGGTCCGAAGGGGGCGGGGAGCGAGGGGGAGGGAAGACTATGAGTTCAGTTTTGGTGAGGTTAAGTTTGAGGAATCGAGAGGACATCCAGGAGGAGATCGCAGAGAGGCAGGCGGACACCCTAGAGAGGAGGGAGGGAGAGAGATCAGGAGAGGAGAGGTAGATTTGAGTGTCGTCAGCGTAGAGATAATAGTTGAGGCCGTAGGAGCTGATAAGTTCACCTAGGGAAGAGGTGTATAGAGAGAAGAGTAAGGGTCCCAAAACAGAGCCCTGAGGGACCCCCGACTGGAAGGGTGGACGGGGGGAGAGAGACCCAGAGGTGGTGACGGAGAAGGAACGGTCAGCAAGGTAAGATGTGAACCAGGACAGGACAGGGCCGGAGAGGCCAAAGGACTGGAGGGTGTGGAGGAGGAGGGGGTGGTCGACGGTGTCGAAGGCTGCAGAGAGATCAAGGAGGATGAGAAGGGAGAAGTGGCCCCTGGCTTTAGCCGCGAGGAGATCATTGGTAACTTTAGCCAGGGCAGTTTCAGTGGAGTGAGGGGGGCGGAAACCAGACTGGAGAGGATCAAGGAGGGAGTGTTCAGAATGGTAGGAGGAGAGACGGCTGCAGACGAGCCTCTCGAGAATTTTGGAGGCAAAGGGGAGAAGAGATATGGGCCGATAGTTAGATTTTTATTTTATAAATATTTTAATAAATAAATATTTATTTATTTACATTTATTTATATATTGGGAAAATATTACGAAGCTCTTTACAGATAACATTTAACTAGTGATATCAGTCACAACCCCAATGAAAATAACAATATAAATTCTCTATCACATAAACACACACACTAACTGTAACTTGCCATTACCAATAAACAGTGAGTGGAATCAGGAGGATACATAGGAGACCCATGAAAGCACAGGGAGAGCTTACAAACTGCACAGAGAGTGCTCTGACTGAAACAGATGTCATGGCACCATAGTTGTGTGGCAACAAGATTAGCATAGTATAACTCACCATAGTTGTGTGGCAGCAAGATTAGCATAGTATAACTCACCATATTTGTATGGCAGCAAGATTAATATAGTATAACTCACCATAGTTGTGTGACAGCAAGAATAGCATAGTATAACTCTCTTCACAGTACAGCACGCTCCTTGATAAAATGTTTGGGAAATCATTCTATGTTTTAACCTGCTGTAAGTATATTGATTGTACGTACGTGTAAGTGTATTGAGAACTGTACCGGTGAGAGGGGGGCAGGGGATGGGGGATGTGAAGCAAAAGGAAAATTAATGGCCCAAGTAAGAAGTCTTTTTCCAAGTAATACTTTTCCCTTTGTGTAACCATATATTAGAAATTATATCACTGGGGCTATTACTATTGTAATGGTACAGTAAGTCAAATATACTGCAGTTAAAAATGAATGAATGGTGGTGAGTTAATACAAAAGAAGACAAAAATCAAATCTAAATATGCATATAGCAAGCTGTTGGTGTAAGGTTATATACCATTTACCACAATATTAGCATGGTGGCCTTATCTGACAACTGGCCATTGAAATATGCCATACATGCCTTACTGAATTTTATCATACATATTGGGTATTTTGCTAGTAAATTATATAGCAGTTTATGTTTAATGGTGATTCATTTAATAAACACCCATGTGTTTTAATGCAAAAATATTTTGCACAGGAGGTAACTGTTAATAAAATTATTTCTGATGTAGATATTTTTTGAGACCCATTACATTCTATTGTGACTTCCTTTGTATTAATTATTTCAGAAATATTGCATAATACTGCATTGCTATTTTAATCAAGGAAGACAGTACAAAATCCTAAAGGTTTGTTAACAACATCATAATGAAAATACATCTAATACATTCAGAAATTATTCACTTCTATTCAGTGTTTGCAAAAGAGAAAACACCCTAAAATCCTATTTTTATCATTATGTATTTGAATATAAATACAATGAGTGACATTTGACCCTTTTCTGTCTGCACAAACTAACCTCGACTCCAGCTGAAAGCTTTTGCATTCCATAACACTTTTATTGTGTTTCTAATTGATTTAATTACTTATGATTTGAAAATAGTCCTGGAGCATAGCTCAGCTTATTTTTATAAAATAGATGAAATGTTTAACATTGCAATCTATAAGTACTTGGAAATATAGTATGCCATTTCTTCTTTCGGGGGAATTCAATTAGCCGCATGCTATCTCTGGAACGTCCGCGAGACACAGCGGCGGAGATTTGACCGAAATCTCGGCTCATCTTTTCTTGCACCCCACAGATCTGCGAGGGAAAATGAGTGGAGATTTCTACCATAATTGCTGGAATGTGCGCGGCGCGATACCTGTGCGCCACATCGGAGGCAATTAAATCTCCCTCTTTGATGTAAATATGTCTTTAATTATAACACAATCTGCACTTATAAAAATGTTTAGTGTTGTTTCACCACAAATAATTTACAAAAAAGGTGAACAAATAGTTCTCTCACACCTGTATTATACAAATGTATATTCTATAATGCATATTTAAACAACAGTTATCTAAAATAAGAGAAAAAGAAACTATATAAAAAAAATACTTAAATTATGTGGAGAAGAAAGTAATATATTTTAATAAGAATTTTAACCTATGTGTTATGGTCAGCATGCAAACAAGTTGGTGAATAATAACCATGCTGCCATTTGTCACCATTGGTATGGTGTAGTCCTTATCAACACTTCTCCCCCTTATATATCTGACCTTGTCTCGAGGTACATACCTACCCATCCACTCCGCTCTGCATCTGACCTCCTCCTTAATTCCCCTCTTATTACCTCTTCCCATGCTCCAGTCCAAGACTTCTGCATTGATGCACCGATTCTTTGTATCTCCCTACCTAGAGGGGTGAATAAGCAACTAGCCAACCAGAAGCAGATAGTGCAGCTAATAGTCATCATCATTATAGCATATGGTTGCACTAACCCTTTGGCACCCACAAGAAATACACCTCCTAAAATGCATATGTGTGAATGCCTGCACATCTAATCATGTCCCAATTACATAAAGATGCACTTAGTGCACTCATCCTACCCCCACATTGCTCCTAAGTCAACAATTTCAAGTGAATATATTGAAAAAATTCTATAGAAGGACATACGCTTATTCATTTTTGGTGCGTATGTGCAGTATGAAAATGCATATCTTATACAAAACAATTGACATAGATCCAACACTAAATGCAAAACAATAATACCTATTGTATTTCTTTAGCAAATGCTAAAGTGCTGAAAACTGTGTACTAAACTGTACCTTGAGCGAATTTATTATTTATTTTTGAAGGATTCGGTCACTTTTGCACTATTTCATACTGACAGCTAGTAGGTATAACTTACTTCCAATCTGTCATATCTCGTTACGTTCTCCACCACGATAAAATATCCTCCCTTCCACTTCTACTCTCATTTAGTGACCTTCATCTCTTATAGCTAAGACATAAATCTCTAATGCCTTTTTCTTTTCAGATTAACATTAATAGTAATTAGCAATAAAATCCCCCTCACCCACGCTTGATTCAGAGCATTTTCTTTCTCAAAGTTTTAGATTCAGACATGTATCCTGATGCACATCTTGCCATATCACCCATGATAAAGTGCAGAGATGCAATTTTCTTTTTCTCACTTTTTTTTTTTCATTCAATACTTTCTCGTTCTCCTTCACAAGGTCCTTTTATTTGCCTGTGTTCTAGAGGAGGTGTGTATTAGTCCAGCATTCATTGCTGAGCAGACTCCAGGGAATTCATGAGCTGCTCTTTTAAATGAAAACCCAAGCACGAGGAGATGGAAAGCAGTGAACTTAGTCAATGTCATAAAAATGAAACATTCATTGTTCTCTAAAGTAAAATTGATAATCTGTGTGGAAGTATCATTAAGGGATAAGTGACATTTAGACTTTGATTTGTAACTCAATGGATATATCTATTCCACATCTTTAAACATTTCCTCTAAGTAATATTCATCTTTATCAACTGCACAAGACCCTTTAACCTTTTCTAGAAAAGACAGCTAAGCACATTTCTAGTTTAAAATTAACATGAATAGTATCTATCTATGTATCTATCTATGTATCTATCTATCTATCTATCTATCTATCTATCTATCTATCTATCTATCTATCTATCACTTGACTTTCTTGTAAATATAGAAAGCTTTGTGATGCACACCACAGCTAAACAATTTTAAATGTCCTTTAAAGGCTATAACTACAAGTACTGGCATTGCTAGACTATAAATGACAGATTCGTAGGTGAGCACACAGGGTGTGCCCGGGCTGAAGCAGCTTCACAAATTTCGTTGCGAAACTGAAAATGCCTGGATTGGACTCCAGAGGTAAGTTGCACAGAGCTGCCTACATATGTCTTTATTAAAACGTGTTTAATGGTGATGTCTCAGTGTGTATATATGAAATTTATGGTACAATTTGAACTATGGGCCCTACTGTGTGACATAATTGGAACTGTGGGCACTATGATGTGACATAATAGTATCTGGGGACACTACTGTGTGACATAATAGAAACTGTGAATACTACTGTGTGACATAATAGTACCTGGGGCACTACTGAGTGACATAATAGTACCTGGGGGCACTACTGAGTGACATAATAGTACCTGGGGCACTACTGAGTGACATAATAGTACCTGGGGGCACTACTGAGTGACATAATAGTACCTGGGGGCACTACTGAGTGACAAAATAGTACCTGGGGGCACTACTGAGTGACATAATAGTACCTGGGGGCACTACTGAGTGACATAATAGTACCTGGGGACACTACTGAGTGACATAATAGTACCTGGGGGCACTACTGAGTGACATAATAGTACCTGGGGACACTACTGAGTGACATAATAGTACCTGGGGGCACTACTGAGTGACATAATAGTACCTGGGGCACTACTGAGTGACATAATAGTACCTGGGGCACTACTGAGTGACATAATAGTACCTGGGGGCACTACTGAGTGACATAATAGTACCTGGGGCACTACTGAGTGACATAATAGGAACTGAGGTCACTACTGTGTGAATAGTAAATATAAAGTAATGGCAAATATAAACTTATGGCACTACTGTGTGGCATAATATAAATTGGGGTACTATAGTGGCATAATATGAACTGGTGCACTACAGTGAGGCATAATTTTATACTAAGGGCACTAATGGGGTGCCATAATATAATCTGGGGGCACTTCTAGACACCCCCCCCCCCTCGGAGGTGCTAGACATGCCTCTCCGGCAGCAAGCTGAGTAATACGTTTATTCTTATATGCAACCACAAAAAAAACTGCCTAAAAAATTCTAAAACTTATAGAGGAAGACTGAAAGGAAATAAATCATGTTTTCTGGTGGAGCCTACATTATAAAATTAAGAAAATTGGTCTGGTCATGGAAATGCAAGCCATCATTATATGAAGGGGTTACATAGTAATAAACCTAGTGACCCTTTATTTACAATCTGTGTGCAAACTTTTCATTTCCAATCTTCATCTCCTGCATATCAATGTGTCCCCAGTCTTGAATATAATGCAACTAACTGCTGACCACTGAAGGAGTTTACTAAGCTACAATGTCCAACTAATCAACAGTGAATTCAAGACCAGTTATGTCCAGTGACAAATGATGCTTGCTAAGGAAAACCCTGCAACACCTCTTGCTAAACTAAATAACTGATTGCCATCAGCATGGATTTGTGCCTTTAAAGAGTTACTTTTGCAGTTTAATAAGAGGGAATATTATAGAACAGTTTAGTAAGAAGACACATGGGGCCATAATTTAGATTATTGAGCATATATGCTACAAGCGTTTTAACATATTTGTTTCTTCAGATAATCTTTATAATTTTACTGCATATCCCAGTCTGAGACATTGTAAAGTCGTTACTTTGTATACTATCCCATTACCTTTGACCTAGCTAGCATAATAATAATAATAGGGGGTTTCCCTACCAGGCTTGGAAGTGAAGGAAATGTATAGATATGTAACAGCTGCATTACACCAAGAAGAACATATATAACCTAAGAAAATATCTTCAGAAAATGAAGTATGATATGTTTAACATTTCCACTCTGGGATCAACTCCCCGTAAAGCTCAGACCATGAAACGGAGATCATTCCAATACATATATCCCTGCTCTAAAGTTTCCATTTATTGTAACCATGTCTGCAATAGCCGACAAAGAATTACAGCTTACAGACTGTCCCTTTACTGTTGTAAAGGTTAGGACTTTCCTGGAGTCCACAGACATTAACCTCATAAATATTCCCAGCTAAAAGATCTTATTAAAAAGGTAAGTATCCCCAGAGCAAAAAAGCCATCAAGCTGTAAATTTTATTTAATTTCCCAGGAGGTCTAGTCTCATACATATAATTAGCAAGCAGTATAGAACACTTTTTGTGTTTTGTCAATAAATCACATGGGGACAATCAACGTTTAAGAGGACAAGCATTAATGATTTTTCAGACCCCTAAGCAATCTTGCTTGCCGTCAAGGTAATCTAGTCTTTAACCTTCTCTAACTATGACTGTAGGCTGTAAATATTTGGTAGGTTTCCAAGTACAAATCATATTATGTCCTGTGACTGGGCAATCTGGAAAAGTTCTTAGGAAAAGTAAGGGACAATACTAAATATATCTGTAGATCCATAGCTTTTGTATTAACAGATTAACTAATAGCATTGTACCGTATGACACCCTTACAGTGATGAATGAGCAAGGATCTAATAAAATCAATAAGTGCACATTTCTTAACTTCTTTTTTAAGGGACTTTGGGCTATATTTACTAAGCTGCGGGTTTGAAAAAGTGGGGATGTTGCCTATAGCAACCAATCAGATTCTAGCTTTCATTTATTTAGTACCTTCTACAAAATGATAGCTAGAATCTGATTGGTTGCTATAGGCAACATCCCCACTTTTTCAAACCCGCAGCTTAGTAAATCTAGCCCTTTGTCTTCACTGTATTTAGATCTGACTTTCCCGTGTTTATTGACTTTCTTTTAACACTTTAAAGTTTTACATAGTACGTTGGGAGTTTTATGTTTAGTTGTGTCCACAAATCATCCAAGATATATTTATTTGTCTATCCATATTGTTAGAGGGCTTAATTAAAGCTATTGCTAATTCATTTTAATATCATTGGTGGTATCAGTATATAGCCATATTATCACTGCAATATATCCAGTTGGTAGATGATCTGTTGCCCTAGGTCAAACTGACTAACAGGCTCCACTGTGATCCAGTCACTCGGTCTGAGCACCATATACATGGTCTGTTCAATCTGGTAACCCGCTTGTATGACTAAATTGCAAACCTGACACTCAAGTTGAGCTGAAGAATCTGCCTGCGTAACAGCATTGAAAGGTCTGCAAAAGTAGGTACTCAGGGCATTTTAGCTGAATGTGTTAGCTGAATACTTTAAAAATAGCATAGTCTTCAATGAGAGCACTACAGATGTTGTGGTGCAAATAAAAGAGACAAAATAAATCTCTTTGCAGTTAAATATGTTATGATAATTAAATAAACATTTTTTTAAGAGTTTGATACTTTGGTTCCAAAGGTATCTGCGGTGAGTGAACGGTAATATACAAGAATTGTATACTCATCTGCCCTGCATTTTGGCTGCTGACAAAGGTCAGCTTGTCTGACCTCTGCTGAAATATGTAGAGAAATAAACAATTCACATGGGAAGTAAAGTGGAAATTAAATGAAAAGGCCTTTCACCGCAGTGTTTGCAGAAAGTGGAAGTATAGTGTAATTTTCCAAATGGAGGGCACAATCACAGTCTTGAAGAGAATCTGACAAGCATACTGGCTCTCCTGTTGGCAGAAAACGATACTGTTCATAACATCTCTGCAGTGACATTCAACACAGTGATCTATTCAGTACCAATAAATAAAGCCCTGCAGTGCCTCAAACTCTGCTCTGCTCTACTGCTTGGTGACACTTTTCAAGTAATATAGTCATACTTGCCCTCAGCTTACTCTCTGCAGTAGGTCAGTTAGAGAAAATTTACTGCTGAAATGAAGAAGAGAAGATGAAAAGTTGGCATTTAGCTCTGCAATGTGCTAAGCAGTCTTAACAACTTGATCTCCGTCTACAGCAGTCATGTGATCTAAACCTCAACATTCTTGCAGTAGTACATGTCTGGCCTATAGAAGAAAAAGTGGCAGAGCATACGCTAACAAGACATCTGTTATACTATTAGATCATGAATTTACCATTTAATTCTTATAATTTGTAAAAAAGACAAAGCTATTATGATAAAGATGAATTGCTGGTTTTCATTCTGCAATCTGACTTACGCCATCAGGATTTACTGACACTTTTGCAAAAAAATAAAATAAGAAACTTGAAGCTCTAAAAGGTAAGATTTAAAAATGATATTTAAACATGTTACTTTTGAAAGTGACTAAGAAAATTATTTATGTGACATAATAATTGTGTATGTGACATTTTATGTCTATTAGATATTAACAGTAGATATCAAGGGCATTATTTAGAGTAGGCCATCATTTTTTGGGCCAAGAATTTGTATAAACCTACTACAGATGCAAAACTGCAGTCTTGTGTGTGCATTTTGAGTTGCACGTATCTATAAATATGCGACAACATGAAGATAAACTCTGGCCATATCTTGATGCAACCAGAGTAAACATACAGCAGACATCATAAGCAACTTGATGAAGATGACTGCCATATATTTGCTTCTTAAAAAAAAGAAAAAAAAAGAATGATTAAAGAAATAAATGAATAAAAATCCCACACTCATCTTAAGAAAAGTAAATGACAAGGGTGCTATAGCAGGGCCATCGCTTCCATTGGGCACAATGGGCAGGTGCCCGGGGGCCCTGCGGCCCTGCAGGCCCATCAGAGGCAGCGCTAAAAAAAAAATCCTGCAAAAAAAAAAAAAGTAGAAAATACTTACCTTGCGGTCAGCTGGCGATCCGGCTCCCTCCCTGGTCTTCTCCTCCGTGTGGCACTCGCAGTGCATGTCGGGCGAGACGTCATAACGCCCGCCCGACATCCATTGCGGAGTGCAGCACGGAGGAGTCCCCAGCGAGAAAACAACTTTAATCAGCAGGCAGCAGCAGTGACTTGGAAGAAGAGTGAAGAGGATCACATCGGAGAATAAGGTAAGTTAAGGGTTTTTTTTAAAAAAAAATATTTCAAGGGATGCTGACGGCTGACCAGTATGTGTGTGTGTAAAACAAAGTGATATATATATTATTATATACACACACACACATATATATTTCACTTTTTTTTTAACGTGTATACACATAGGGGCCCCGGTCCACTGTTTTGCCCGGGGGCCCATAATGTTGTTAAGAGGGCCCTGTGCTATAGTCTGTCCTTGTTACCGCTACAACATGGGACAACAAGAGTAGGGTCAAACTGAAAAAGCAGCAACCAGTACCAGGCTATGCCAGCCAAGACTGGTCACACAATAATAGGGAAATTCAGGAAAAGTTAGGTGCTCCTGCTGCTAACATGTATCTTTATACCATTGCTTAAGGAGCTGCAATAGATACGCTTAATTTTCTAATTTACTTCTCAGGTCATGTGTACTTGTCAACTACACAACGTGGAGGCAGCCATTTTGTGAGCTGAACAAATATTCAGCCTATCAATTAATTTAGAACTAGTGACATTACTAAGGCATGAGACATAAACAAAACTCTCCCCTGCACAATAGGCACTAATAACTTTTACCCTGTGTTACGAGCCGCGGCGGCTCTGCCCACCGTGGCGAATCACTTCCTGGGTCTGCTCGGCGTCCCGGCCGTCGTCATGACGACCGGGACGTTATTTCCTCCTGGTCCCGGCCGTTGCCTAGGCAACGGTCGGGACGCTCTTTGCCTTCAGCGCCGCGTCCCGGCATCTAGGGCAGCCGGGCGCGTGCGCACATCTTTCATAATTGGGGCAGCTGAGTTTAATATACCTGCTGTGCAGGTTAAAGTCTGATTGGGTGCCATCTCTTTATAAGGCAGGAAGGGACAAGCCCTCCCTGCCGGCTATAGCTCCTGTTACAGTGCTGTAGACCTGCTCCCTTTCTCTGTTCCTGTTATCCTGAATCCTGTTACCGTTGCTGACCCTTGCCTGAATATTTGACTACATTTGCCTGCTTGTGCCCCTTGATTTATTGCCTGTAACTTGACGCTGCCGATTTGCCTGTGACCCCTGACCTCGGTTCTGTTTACTGGATATTCTGTTTGCTGTCGGCCTCGACCCTTGCCTGGACTTCACTCTGCTATTTACTCCTTTACGCTATCGCTGGGTTCTCCCCAGTCAGTGCACAACTCACGACCCTCAGCTGTCTGCGGCCAAGTCTGTCCCCACAACTAGGGGCTCCAGCGAACACCAGACTTCTGAGTAGACTCCGGGTTTTGTGTTGCTGGCTGTTTGGGTCCTAACACCCTGGTGGGTGATTATTATCCTTGAGTAAACTTGCAAAAATATTTATATAATATTAAATGTGGAAAACTAACTAGTACTTTCGATCAGGTAATTTCCTCTCTGACACATCAAGCTCAAAGGGCATTATGCCTACGAAAGTAATTGACATTAGCATTGTTGCTCATGGGCTTACCTGACAATTGGAGTAGTAGACTCATCACTAGAGATGATGGGCTGAACATTATTTAATGGGTAAACTAATGTACTGTTCTCCCTTGGCTCATACTGCAATTAGTACCTTAATGTCTGACCATTTTCCATATTTCTAAAACACAAGACAAATATGCAGGGCCCTCTTAACAACATTTTGGGCCCCCGGGCAAAGCAGTGCACCGGGGCCCCTATATATATATATATATATATATATATATATATATATATACACAAAAAAAAATAAGTGATTATATATATATGAGCCCTGCAGCCCAGGGGGCCCGTCAGAGGCAGTGAAAAAAAAAAGAAAATACTTACCTTGCGGTCAGCTGGCGATCTGGCTCCCTCCCTAGTCTCCTCCTCCGTGCTGCGCTCCGCAATGGATGTCGGGCAGGCATGATGATGTCACGCCCGACACGTACTGCGAGCGCCGCACGGCTTCTAATGGGCCCCCTGGGCTGCAGGGCCCCCGGGCACCTGCCCAATGGGAGAGATGGCCCTACAAATATGCTCTATTCCCCTGGTCCTTTTGCTATGAAGCTTATTTTCACTGCAATTCACTCAGATTAGGTTATTAAAGGCCTATGAGTTGTCCTATTGGAAGAGAGTGTATCCCATGTGCAAGAGGCAAATATTTAGGCCCTGGGTAAAGTGATAGCTCAATAAATGTCAGTGTACAGACTGGGAGTTGGAGTGTGAAGACCCTTGCTCCCATGGGAACTTTATGGTACAGAGGTTGGGGATAAAGTGGCCCCTATCTTTTGGGAGAGGGCCTACATTTTACTTTCTTATGCACTCGGGTTACGGAGATGACCCAACACGCACTTTAAAAATCCCTGAAACAAGAAAAAAAAAAGGGCGCTAATGACATGTTGTTGAACTTGCCGAAGAGTGTAATCACTGGGAAGGATGCTGCAAGCCCTTGCATTTTATAACCAAATTGTTTAACAGTCTCAGCTGTTCTCCTTACATGTAATTTCTAGATGCTTGGTTGAGCCTTCACTCATCTTGTAGTGGGTGTCTGAATTTCATTTCCTTGGTACTGTATATTAATTCATTCTGATATGGGTAGATTCTTTTTGAGTAGTGAACACACTCTTCAAAACCTACATGAAGATAATCTTCCTGGGTTAAGTTATGATTGTGCTTTACAGGCAATAGAAGCCTAATTAAGATGAAATGCTTACTTAAAATGACCTCAGAAGACCTCCCTTTATGGCTGCCTATATCTCTATTTGGTAAAATGAATAAGTTAATTAATTTCATTCTGTAGGGTTAGTCAATTACTTCATTCGCCAGGATTACCCTAGATTTCCCTTTTACCAAAGATGTACCTAGCCTGAAATTTTTAAGTACCACCTGACAGTTCACTGGTGGCTGTCTCCATAGTTAGAATATCCGTCAACAACTCTTCACTGAGTCTTATTAGACTATCAGCTCTCAAGCACCTAATTTAGAAGCATGAAAAAAAGAGTCACTGTATACATAAAACACCTTTACTTGTCTACTACACATGCCTAAATATAGCACGCTTTCTGGCCACCTCTGACTCCGCTCTAAAGGAATGCACTTGTGACGTCAAACACGAGGCCCATCCTGTATCAGTCACTTAGGGATCACTGGTGTTTAAACAATGTAAGACACTGTAATGTTTCAATTATCCAGTGAGTGTGAGGGAGTAGCTGTATTAACAGGATATCCTAGTGTGGAACCCTCAAACCATGGAGTACCATAGGAGAAGATGAGTGAATAAGAGACCTGGGGGTAAATATATGAAACGTCGGTTTCTGCAAGCCGCCGGAAATCTGCGACTTTGCAGGGGAAATTTAGAGCGGAGATGGCTTGTAAATGAAAACTTGCCTGTAAAAGCCATTGCCGCTTTAAATTTCCCCTGCAAAGATGACGATTTCAGGCGATTTGCAGAAATCGACGTTTCATACATTTACCCCCTGGGATTTGTTACATACTCTTATTGCTAGAGATGTCTTCCATGTATTGGTTACATTTATTTATTCATTTAAATGGCATGCAATGCTTTAAATGTGAATTTAAAGTTTTCTACATCAGTGTATAAAGTGGGTATAATAAGTCTACAAACCCTTATTGAATTTGTAGGTGTTTGTGGTGTCTGAAATCAAGATATATCATGGAAACATGGTGGAATAAGTGCGCACATCATTAAACTAATACTTTTCAGAAGCACCTTTTGCTTTTATTATAGAAGTGAGTCTTTTTGAATAAGTCTCTATTAACTGAACACACTTGGACTTTGCAAATTTATTCAGCTCTTAATTATTAAAAAGTTTAAGCTCCATCAAATTGCGGGTGGATCTATTGTACAGAGCCCTCTTTTGGTCATTTCATAGATTTTCACTGGGATTGAGATCTGGGTTCTGACTGGGCCATTTCAAACCTTTAATCTTGCCATCCCTTGGTTGACTTGGATGTGTGCCTTGGATCATGTTGGAAGCTTAAATTGCTCTTTATGTTCAGCTTTCTGATGGGGGCTCACATGATCATCGTATCATAAGACATTTCCACACATGGTTTGGGGGTGATTGACCTTATTTATTTTTTGCAAAATTTAGACAGGCTTAGATGTACTTTTTTGTGAGAAATAGCTTCTATTCAAGAGATTGTTGTCATATGCAGGGATTGACTAGTTCTTGAAGGATATCACTAGAGCTCCTTTAATGTTGCCGTAAGTCTCTTGACAGCCTCTCTGATGCGTTTTCTCCTTGTCCTGTCATCAACTCTGGAGGGACGTCCTGATCTTGCAATGTCCACTTATTAATGATAGTCTTAACAGTGTTCCATGGTACATGTAATGCCTTTGAAATTATTTTATACCCCTTTTCTAATTGGTCCCTTTCAACAAGGAGATCTCATAGATGTTTTGAAAGCTGCAAGAAAATCTTACAGGAACAGCTGATCTTTATTTGGGATTAATCACAATCACCTTCATTGCTGATGTATGCTAATTAACTTTGAACATGATTTTGAATGTCATTGGCTTTGAGTACAGCTACAGCTCCATTATGAAAGGTTGTGGAAACTTGTGGAACAAGGGTATTGTCGCTTTTTTATTTTCACTTCTTTTTCCTAAAAGTTGTCTATTTGATTCTCACTTGAACTTTGTTGGTCACATTAAAGGTGGAAAAGGTTTGACATGATTTATCTTGGCTTGAGGCTTTATATCGCAAATACAATTTTAATAAGGCTGTGTACACTTATTATATCTACTATATAAATAATAATCTTATATATATATATATAAATGCCTACTGGCGTGTGTTAGTCTGTCTGTGTGTGTGTGTGTGTGTGTGTGTGTGGAAAAAATAAAACCAAGCTGCAGCGCCACCTGCTGGGCGGAGTTATACACTGACCTACTAAATTCTTAGTGTGTGTGTGGAAAAAAAATTCAGAAAGGGCTGAAATTTGGTATACTAAGATGTTTTTAATTTGTTAATTTAATTTGTTAATTGTTAAAAGTGTTTATAAAGATTTAAAAAATATATATATATATTTCTTGAAGGAGAAGCGACAGTTGGGAGTGGTTGGTGGTTGCCAGGGGTGACAGTTGGGAGTGGTTGGTGGTTGCCGGGGGTGACAGTGGGGAGTGGTTGGTGGTTGCCGGGGGTGACAGAGTGAGAGGAGTGTGATACTCAGGACCGCTGAGAGAGATCCCTGTGTCTGGATAGACATCTGGATAGATGTGGCAATGAAAATGAAGGATGAGGTGATGGAGACGAATGATGAGGTGGTGACATGTGGACAAAACCACGTTAAAAAAGGGCGCTTGTGTCGGGAAGTAACGCTCTTCCCCTGAGGAGGCCTGGGGTAGGCCCAAATGCATGACAAGAACATTTTTAACACCTTAAGTAGCTTGATTTGACTAGAATCATGCACGGGTTAACTTGTATGTATATATATATATATATATATATATATATATATATATATAAAGATACATAGATTGATAGATAGATAATGTATATGCATTAATTTTTAACATATGAATATAGTTAACCATTTTATCCCCCAGTTAGGATAGTAGTATTTGTCTTATATTATTTTCTGCATTGTTATTCATTGTGCACTGGATCTGGCTCTCATAAATGCCCTTGTTTTTGTCTTTTTTGTCCTTCCTTCCCTACCCTTTCCTTTTTCATAGCATATGAATATTTTGATGAAAGTCCATGTTGAAATTTCCCCTGTCAAAATCATTTCACCTTTACTACGTTCACCTATAATGAACTAGAGAAAGGCAAAACAAAAGTCTAGTGGGGCAGTTGCCAATTTGTCCTTATGGCATGGGAAAAACAAAAAATCCTTCCTGAAACCATAATATGCAATCAAATTAATTCCCAATCAACCACTGGAATAATCTAATAGTTATAGCTGGTATATAATTTCTTGTAAGTAAAACATCCAATCTACTTTTAAATCCAATTAAGTATTGACCATCACCACCTTCAATAACAGAGATTTCCATAGTCTGACTACTCTTACAGCAAAGAACATTTTCTATGCTGATAATGATCTAACCATCTATCTTCCAGACGCTGTGGATGCCACTTGCACAGTCATGACATGAAAAGCTCATTACGCAAATCTTTCTATTGACCTCAAACATATGCATACATTGTAATTAGGACATTTTTAAGTTACTTTTTTTTCCAAAGTAAATAATTTAAATACGTCTAATATTTCTTTATATCTAAACCAATCCTTTCCTTTAATTAATAAGGTTTCCATTGTAGTTTTATCTCAGATGGCATGACAAGTTAACCTAAATCTATGAGACATTTTTCTTCTTCATTTACTTAAATATTGTCAGTATTAGAAGTCATGCAGTTAACACTTAATGAACACAAGGTTTGTTTGACCTCAGTACTCCATTTGTCTGGCACGGTTGTTAAAATAATAAGCAAAGAAACCTATTAAAATAAAGTGAGTGTCATGTATATGATCATATTAAGTATTTTCATAAATCACGATTTTTTTCCTTGTTTGTGTTTCAATACATTTTATTATCTCTTGAAAGAGTCCTAATGCTATTATCAGATTTGTGGCTGCTGCACTAGTTATGAAGCACTGCACTGTGCAAGAAACTGCTGAAAATACACTTTGAAGACTTTGACAAAGTAATAAAAGTCTACATCAATAAATTTAATATATGAAAATTACAAGAGCCCAAAAGTTGTTTATTAAAGAAACAATAATAATGTTAAGTATACACTGAGCTGAAAAGCATTTATATATACTGTATAGTGCTAAAAGCAGACAGCACTGGACTGGCACACAGGAGGTTCTATCACATGGGTGCCAGGTAAAGAGGAAGTAGAGTGCGGAACAGCAAAGACTGCTCTATACTTCCCCTGTACTGATTTCACTAAAGCTGATGCTCAGATGGCAAGGTATCAAATCCAGTAGGTGTTTGCCAGCACCCTGGCTGGTGAATTTACTATCCAACACACTGATAAGAGTCTGCAACAGAAGCTCTGACCACAGACATGAGTGGAAAGTGGTGAGTACCTTTTGCCAACAATGTTTTTGGAGGTCTGCATGAACACTAGTGAATTTGGGTGGATGGACAGGAGGGGTCTGCATCACCTGAATGGGCATTGATGGGCACAGTGTATATGTCGCAATTCTGGGCACAGTCTGGAATGGAGCACTACTAGGTAAAAATAGAGATGCACTATGCAAAATATTTTAATAAACTCAAGGATGGCCACACATTAAATTCCTCTAGTGGACACGGAGAAGCCCAGTATGACACTGTACACTGAAATACTATAATGACACCGTGACAATATTTCTAAAGAAACATAGTCATCACGAATGGATTGATAGCAAAACCCTACTGCTTATCACTCTTCTGTAATCACTTTATTTTTCAATCATAAAGTTTTTGTATCTTTGCACCCACTCCTACACATATTTAGTGAAATCAGCAGGTACCTTCATTCTTTTACCATAAGTGGTACAAAATGATGCAGGTGCAAAACAGGATAGTTTTTGAATTTAAACAATAAATTACCAGTATAAAGCATATAGCTTTTCCACTTAAATCAACAGCATGAAATTCTGTATTTTCCAATTACAATTACCATATGCGATAATACCCGAAGGTGGCAACATACACATACACAAACTTATCTTCAAAGCTCACTAATAGGTATGATAATCCAGTGATGGACCAATATTGTAGAGCAGTCATGATACCACAAGTCCCAGCATGCATTGCCAGCCAATAGCTAGCAGATAGCCGTCAGAGTATGCTGGGGCTTCACAACATGTACTAGTAGTTGTAGTAGTATTAGTAGTTGTTTGACAACACGTGGAGAGCCATAGGTTGGCCAGGCTTGCTGTAGAGGTTCCCAATGTAGAAATTTGTTCTTTTACTCAGAGCTCATGGTTATCATATCTACCAATGAACATGTAATGGTCATGTACACCGAGGGCCTCCTTTACAGTTAGCTGCAAAAATGCTGCCCGAATGTACATGCGAAAATATGGTTAAAAAACTGTGGTTATAGATGTGTATTTTGCGTATCTTACAATATGTGTAATTTCTAATCTTGCCCCTCTTAAATCTAACCTTATTTTTCTCTCCCATTGCTAAATCTCTGCCATTTCTCTCTGCCAGTCACTACATCGGCTCCCAGTGGCCTACAGAATTAAATTTAAACTTCTCACCCTCACCTTCAATGCTCTTAACCAATCCTGCTTTTACATCTCCAAACTCATTTCTACTTCACTGATTTCCTCTTTCCACTCCCACCTGAAGGACTTTGCCCAGGCTGCTCCCCAGTCTCCCATCAGGTTAACCTCTGCTCTTCAAAGCTTCAAGCTTGAACTTAAGACTCATTTCTTTATGCAAGCCCATCAGCCATCCTCCTAACTCCCTTGTCCCGGCTTTCAATTCCACTCCCCCAACGAATAGCAGCCTATTTGTATCTTCCCCTTCCCAAAGGGGAAGATACAAACCAATATTTTTTTTGTTTTGCAATGGCAACTGGCTTTTTCCATAAGTATTGTTTTTATTTTTTGCTGCTTGACTATTTCCTTTTCAACACCTCCATTTAATACAACTTTAATACAACTTTGCAAGTAGTTTCTGAAAATAGGTTGTCTAATGTAAATTCATTTTGTTAGACTATGGCAACAGATTCTGCAAAAATAGATTGTATTGCATTGCACACATCTGATCAATCTTTGCCTCCTAAAAAAAAAAAAAAAAAACAGTTCCAAAACACTTGGATGCATTAGTGCTACTTTTATTTCCTTCATGACCACTGATACTCTCACTGTTTTTTTTCTTAATTTACTTAGCCATATGGGGCTATCTGACAATATTTGCCCTTTTTTGCAAATGTTCATCTTCATCTGACCAACTTTTACCATGAGATGAGAGTAAATGTTCATCCATCTCATCCCTCTGAAGATGACAAGCACTTAGCAGTACTACTGACTCATCATGCTCATCCTGAAAATGTTTCAAATAGTCACTGGCACTTAGTTGTATTTTCAGATGTCCTTTTTTTCACTACTGCTAGGACCTGACATATTATTCTCAAAGTCCACAGAGGTGTGACTAAAGAAATCACTGTGTCAAAATTTCATAAAGGGTATGATGGAGATTCAACAGTTTTATTGCCATCTGAACTGTCATCATGGGCTTGCCGGTCCATAATTTCATGCGTGTCATGTATCTACGATACTAACATTTAGGTTAAGGTAAATGTGTACCTTAATTGGAGGCATCAGGGTTATTTTATTTTATAATAATATGCCAAAAATAATATGCCTTGTAGCTTTAAGACCTGAAGGGTTCACAATTATTGGGGGGAGAATAAAATTGTGCTTTATACATGTGAATTCTAAAGGAGTCTATCTGGGTATCTGTCCTGGATGTGACGTTTAACAGAATGTTGGTCATGCAGGAAGAGAACTATCCTAAAGATACAAATAAATATATAAAAGGATAAATGAAGTAGAAAAAAGGGGAATGGTCAAGTTAAAGTTGCAACTTTTACGCATTTATAATTTTATACACGTCTTAAGAATGATTTGTGAGGACAAGAAGTCGACAATGTACTTCAGAATAATCACATAGAACATTATAATTATGCCACCTGTGGATCTGTTACAATGTGTCAGTCAGTAATGAATACACCTGTGCCCCAGCAAGGAGATATGAAAAACATGCACTGTTAGGGGTACCTGAGAACTGCGTTTGAGAAAAACACTGACATAGAAGATCATTATTTTTGTCATTACAATGTGGTATGGCTTCTTAAAGTAGGATTGGGCCAAAAATCCAAGCAATGTGCATGATTGACTAACAGGTGCAGGAAAGATTCTGTGAAGTCTTTAATGCTAAATTAGGTGCCACAGTTACTAAATCTATGACTGTGTACAAACTGCCTCTTACTTAAATTAATTGTCTCTCCAGCCTTAACAGCATAAGCCACTTGGTTAGTGTAAATTTAGCATTACTTCATTTATGGGTCATTTATCTCTGGAAAGAACTACATTGGTCAAAGGGAGCACTGGCTAACCACAAGAAATAACATCCAGTAGCTGTCATGGTCTGTCCAATGTTCAGCATAAACATCAGTGATCCCTATTCTAAATGAAGTAAAAGCTGTATTTACCATGACTGCATCTCAGGCTGGATGAACCACAGGTGTATCATAAGTGTTATATGTACCCAGCATAAAGATTCATTTACTCTAACAAAATAGTTAATGTTGGACAAGTGAGTTCAGTATATAGACACAAGGTCTATTTTTCCCTGTTATTTAATTAAGTACTCTTTCTCTTTTATAGGATACAGGTGAAGAATGGATCACATTTTAGTGCATCAATATGACATCAATAGCAGGAGGAGCAAAATATTGACCCTTCTATTAGGACAGCGGTTCACAAATTGTGCGCTGCGGCTCCCAGGGGTGCCACGGCGCTGTCACAGGCGTGCCGTGGCTTAAAAAAAACCAAACAACTTACCAATCTGGCGTCGCCCGGAACCCAGCATCCTCCTCCCTCCTCGCTTCTCACTGAATGCCGGGTGTGATGACGTCCCGCCCGGCATTCAGTGTGAAGCGAGGATTGAGAAGAATGCTGGGCCCTGAGTGCCGCCGGATTGGTAAGAAGACAGAAGAAAAGACAGAAGAAATAGAAGAAAGAAGGCCAAGTATGGTAAGTAAAGAAGAAACTGAGGGGAAATAGTAAAAGGAAACAGCAATGCAGGGGCAAAAGAATGAAGGAGGGCACAGAGTGTATGGACGAAGGAGGGCACAGAGTGTATGGACGAAGGAGGGCACAGAGTGTGTGGACGAAGGAGGGCACAGAGTGTGTTGACGAAGAGGCACAGAGTGTGTGGATGAAAGGGCACGAACTGTGAGGATGAAGGGGCACAGTGTGATGGTGAAGGGACACTGATGATTTTTGTACATATTGTTGTTTTATTTTGTTTGATTTTATTCCTCTGAATATTAGCTGTAAATTATTCTTTGACAGAAATATAATTGAAAAAAATATACAAAAATATTCTTTTCCCTTGGATTTATGTGTATTATTTTTGCAAACAACTTGCTAAGTATTTCTGTTCTGACCTAAATACTAATTACATTATTTTGACCCAAATACTTATAAAACGGGACAGCTGTGTAATTATTTTGGAGGGTTGCCTTGAAAAAATTAAGGAGACTCTAAGGGTGCCGCGGACTGAAAAAGTTTGGGAACCACTGTATTCGGAGGAACAGGATGGAGAAGGGTGTATTGAGGCTTTCCATATATGCTGACTGGTACCCTTAATTTTACATTTAAATGCAAAAATTACTAATGAACTAGAAGTACTAATGAACTTCAAAGGATGAAGATATTTTGTTTGTCATTTCTGGTTGGTGAGGTATTTGGAGCTCTTTTGAATTAGCTATACAATATAATTTGCTTTTTTTTCGGTGGTGGTAAGCTAGCAGCAGCTATTTGTTTCAATGGGACTCCTTTTGCACCATCCAGTAATCTATTATGTGGGGAAGAACATTTAAAAGCGAACATAAAAAAGTGGAACTAAAACCTTAAAATGTATAATTGTGGCCAGCGGTCACTGGGGGCCCCAGATTTGGTCTCATCACCCCCCCCCTTTCCCCCTCCTCTTCACCTTAACTATTGCATACATTTATACACTATTGTATAACTTACCCAAGTTGCTTTTCTGCTCTCGGCTGCTAGCATACCTTTACCTGCTTACCAGATGCCTCTGCTACATCCCAGAATTATGTAATTTTTCTTGCATAACTTACGAGTGTTTTCCCACCTGTGTTTGTGCGGAATATTTCTGTATTGCATACCAAAAACTATAAATAAAGTTATTAAAAAAAAGTATAAATGTGACACATGAAATAAAAACAGTGTCCCAAGAAGCTTATGACATACAGATGATGCACATTTCAATGTAAGAAATGGCTCAATCCGGCAACCCTCAAAACTGCTTATTACTGTACTGTTAAGTGATGAAATTTGGATCGCTACATAAGCCATTTACTTAGAAAATGTTTTTAATTGTAGTAATAAGGTGTATTCAAAGTTTTAAATAATCCAAATGCTTTATTGTACGCAAGTACTGGGCGGGGTTAACAGCTGCTTTTTATATTGGCCCCATAGCAAAATTTAGACAGGATCTTGACATTGTCAGGTTCCCCACTCTACTTTGAAAAGAGCAGAGTTTGGGCCTTTTCTGAGCATGTGCTTTCAAATACACACTGAAAATAGATGACTGGGACAAGGACACTCCCTTCGTGTGCACATAGCTGTAGTGCCTCTCTACACAGGGCACCATCTCTGATTCTGAATAGGAAGCAATGGACATACCTAGAGTCACAGAATGTGTTGCAGGCACACAGATAGGGGGATTGCTAAATGCCATATCAAATGCAGGGTTATGTTTACTATTGGCACTGCCCTGGACATTGTAAGTAATTATACCCAAATGATTGCCTGTGCACCCCACATCTAGTCCAAGCCTCCTCCATTATTGGAAACTAATGTTGAAATAAACTCATTTTTATGGTGCCCTTGAACAAATGTCAGAGGATGCTGTATAATGCAGATATTTTGCAGACATACAAAATCACACAATGTGCACAATGTAATGCAGATGCAAGAGCACAAAGGGAAATACAAAATTGTATTTTTGAAAATAAAGCAAACATTTTAAAAATAAGTTGGAGGAGATAAAAATAATATTGTTAAAGAGAGAGGTAGAAAAAGGAGGTAGAGGAACACAGCTTTGTAAAGTGGAGTAAAAGGTGATAAGGTGGAACAATAAAGGACTGTGACATTTTTGGTAGAAAGAAAATGGGCAAGTGAAGAAAGTGAGATTAAAAGAGGACAAAATGTATTTCCCATAAATTCAACATCGTCCTTCACTGCATGATGAATGTTATACTGTTTTGGATTTACTGGACTTAGCACAATCTCATAATTATGCTCCAGTTCTTGCATTACTGGCAACATTGCTTTAGCACTAGAAAAATAAAATAATACTTTACTGATCAATTTAAAACGGCTGAGAATTGTTAGAGAAAATAGGCAGCAAGGATTATTTTCAATCCACGGTTAGGGGGAACTTTCCAAGTGAGAAGTCCATCAAACCTTGTGAAAGCCAAAAGCATCTTAACTGTCCTACTGCAGTTTCCAAAGACAGAATGTGAAAAGTGAAGTGAATGTTATAACAGGAATCATTAGGAGATGATTACCCCACCCACTTATTTATACTCCTATTTAAGAGTGATTAAAGCTGCCTTCCAAAACCTATAAAATAACAGTTCATCTACAGTATTATATTTGAATAATGTTTTATGCTTGTGCATTTTTGTTATCTGGAATTAGAGAACTGATAAATCAAACTCTTGAAAAGGTTGGCCCTCTCCATAATAATAATAATAATAATAATAATAATAATAATAATAATAATAATAATTGTATTTCATAAATAGTATATATATATATATATATATATATATATATATATATATATTGTCGAAGTCGTATAGTTGGATGAATGAAAGTATATTGGTTAATATTGTTTTGCTGTGCCATTGCGATCAGTATGCCACGTAACACATGGCATAGTGCGATCGCATGGTAAAATACACACGCACACACTCGCACTCTAACATTTAGTTATTTATATATATTTCATATTCATGCTACAGTGATTTATGAGCAGATAGTATTTAGTTTTTTATGAGTTTATATATTATGATTATATGTACACTTTAGTGTTATTTGAAGTTCAGGTTGCAGGAACTATGTCATGTTTAGTATCATTTTTATCCCCTATTCATCAGCAGTTGCCCGATTCACTCGCCGAAGAGATCGCACATTGCATACTCTAGGTATTGATGTTAGGGAATAAATGATCAGAGTGATACCAACTGTAAAATGCTAATAGACTAGTTGAAACTGGAGTCTTGGCGGGAAAGTCAGAGCACAACCCCTGGAGAGATGACCCCCACCTTTGGATATTTTGGTTTGAATTGGCCTATGACCTGCAGCACACTGGATCTTCCTGATACCTGGACCAATAGAAGCAAGCCACACCATCTGCATTGTTTTCACTGTAACACTGAGTGTATTCTGGAGTGAAGTACTGTACGCTGGTACCAGTGGAGCGCAGCATGGCGAGCGCATGCGGGTGCGGTATGTATGTATCTTTTGGTATTGGCTGGACTGTATTATAATTATGTATTGAATTGCTAAATTTTGCATCTGCTAAAATTAATTACTTTGTGCTTTGGAAACACAACCGCTTTGACAATGCTTATATAAAAACGATAAAATTACTTTAATATATATATATATATATATATATATATATATATATATATATATATATATATACTGTATGTGTATGTTACATTTATTATATATTACAGTTGCTAGAAGTCATTAAGTGATCAATGGTTCTTTCTTGCACAACTTCCAATTCTTCTCAGCTGGAGCAGTCTTACACCATTTGAAACTATTTAAACAATAAATTGTGGGAAGGAAAAACACTTAACAACATGGAGTATGTTTTTAATGACTGAGCAGTGATTACCCAAAGATATTAATGTCTCACATTATTTTATGTAACACTCATCTTTTTTAATCACTGGCGTGGGACACACAAGTTAAATGGGTCTTGATTAAACCAGAATATTTTGTTACTAATGACCGGGTCAGAAACAGCAACTTCTGCTCATAAACACTAAAAAAAATTGCTAGCAATGCAGGTTTCATGCCAGGCCATTATGGTGTCTTCAAAGCAGGCTGACATCTTCTCTGGTTACATGCTGGAACTCATAAAACTTCTGAAAGTGTTATATTGGTCTAGTAAAACTGGCAGGCATAAGAAGAGTAATTCTTGAAGCTGTTTTGGGGGGCGGGGGCGATATTAAGTATTTCACACATGCTATGGAAAATGTTAGGACTTTTTTTTCCCATTAGTGTTCACTGCTATTCAGGGGATAATGAGAAACAGACAAGATGATGTCTGTATGTTTTAGTACATCATATTAATGATTGAAAGATTCTTGCAACTACTAGAGGAACATTTTTGGTGGAACAAAGAACAAAGGTAACTAGCTAATGTGTTAGCAGTTACCATTTTATACTTTGCATAAGTCTGCACCACTTTTGACAAATGCTTTTCAAACTTAATACATTCTTTCTGAGCTGGTTTATAAAAAAAATACCTCTTTTAATATGAATAGGATTTATTAGAAGGGAAACATATGCTATTTAGAAACGGTTTTTATTTTGCCTTGAATGGATAGCAAACTATATGACTAGTTTTCAGTATGGAGAGATGAATTCTTTTAACACATATTTACGTTGGTGCTGATGAGTAGACATTGGGAAAACTTAAATATCATCATGTTTATTTATAGGATGCCACACAACTCTGCTGCACCATAGAGAGTTAAAAACAGACATCCTTCCTTTCCAAGTCCCTTTACCTTTCTGTCTTCCTAGTTTTCTGTAGCCAGACTTTCTTTGTATGCACATGTTTATATACATTGTAGCCAGAGGCAGAACTAGCGAACTGTGGGCCCCAGTGCAGGGAATCAGGGAGGAGAGTACCGGGGCCCACAGCTCACTAGTTTCAAGTGCAGCTGGTCCCATTATCTCCATTGGCCCCGGTGTACTGCACCTACTGCACCAATGGTAGTTCCGCCACTGATTGTAGCATTGTTCTACTACCAATAGTTTGAGTATGTTCTATACGTCTCAGTGCGTTCATTGCTCAGCGCTGATTAATATTCTGCATTACTAATTATAATAGTGACAATACACAGCAGAAGGAAAAAACAGCTAAGAAATAACTAGTAACATTGAGTGTGAGTATATAACATGTTTGATATAGAGAACTAAGTATTCTTGAAAAGTTGCTATTTACATTTATTCAGCTATTTCACATATAACAAACAAACCCCTGATGTCCCCTCATAATCAATTCAAACTATGAATGAGACTAAACCAAGCAGTATTTTATTTAATTAAAAAGGGGGCATAAGGTTGTAGGACGTTTGTCTTTTAATGTGACATTAACACTTTTGTATAGTGCACCTCTTGAAATTATTTTGCCTCTCTGCACACCTAGATGCATTTCTTATTTCTTGAGATATGTCAGGAGAGCAGACCGGACTCATTTATGTCTGCTAAGCAGACAGCCTTGGAGTACCGGTGCAAGACAAGGGGTTTTGTGCTGCGCATCCAGCACAAAATGATGTTACCAGTTAGTCCTTCATAAATGAGGTTCTTTGACGGTGGGATAGATATATTTCTTTTAAACAGATGGGCTGTGGTAGAGGTCGGGGCTTTATTGCAATGGAGAAGAGGTGGCAGGAAAGATGGCTTACGCTGGCAAAAAAAGATTACAGTCAGACTGGATTATATGCGGACTAGAGTATAAATTAAATATGAAAATAATTCATTAACAGCACCAGTTATTATTATTATTATTATTATTATTATTATTATTATTATTAATAATAATGCTTGTATTCAATCCATCATATATAATGTTATTTTAGTGGACTGGGGGTTTGGTCATCTAGTCAAGATTTTTTATTTAATGTTTGATATGCTTTTAAAATCAGTTATTATTTATATGGCATCACATGGTTCCACAAGGGTTCCGAATCTCTATACATAGAGTTTAGGACAGTGATGGGGAACTTGGCTTAGCTGGAGGTCCACATCTGTGGCCCGCCATCCTATAAAAGACCTCCATAGAGGAAGGAGGTAGAGCACACTGCACTATGCAGAGGAGCTCACGTGAGTGGATGTGCAGATGTGGGCTATGTAGAGGCAATAGAGGCTGGTAGACTTGATTGAAAAGATGAGTTTTAAGGGCATATTGAGACTGGTGGATAACCCTATTTCGGTATGGGGGTGCCTTCCAGAGGTTGGGAATAATCCGGGAGAAATCATGAAGGTGGGAGTCAGTAGTCGGTGAGGAATTGAGGAGACGGTCATTGGTAGAGCAGAGTGGACAGGAGAGAGTGTTTGTGGAAATGAAGTTGGATATGTAGGGGCAAGACGAGTGGCTAAGGGCTTTCTAGGTGAGGTTAAGGAATTTTAATTGGAGTTTGAAGCGGACAGGGAACCAGTGTAGTGACTGGAAAAGAAGGGTGGCAGTGTAAAATGGCGAGAGAGGAAAATGAACTGGGCAGTAACATTGAGCTAGAATGCACTTCTGCCTCACAGCTCTGGGGTCATGAGTTCAATTACTGACCATGGCCTTATCTGTGTGGAATTTAAATGTTCTCCCCGTGTTTGTGTGGGTTTTCTCCGGGTGCTCTGGTTTCCTCCCATACTCCAAAAACATACTGGTAGGTTAATTGGCTACTATCGAATTGACCTTAGTGTGTGTGTGTGTGTGTGTGTGTGTGCATGTTAGGGAATTTAGACTGTAAGCTCCAATGGGGCAGGGACTGATGTGAGTGAGTTCTTTATACAGCGCCACGAATTAGTGGCGCTATATAAATGACTGGTGATGATGAATTACTATTCCACTCAATACTTTGACTGTGGTTGATGATCAGAGAAAATACAGCCCTTTCTGCTGGGCACGTGGCCATGGGCTCTCAGGCCCATGGTCATGGGCAAATGCCTTACTTGCCCACCTACAAATGCCAACCTTGTTTGTAGTATTTTTCATACAAATGCCAATATGCATATTTCTGATTTAATCACTAATTCTGACTTTTCAGTCTTCTAATCTTTAACTACAGTCATGTCCTGTTTCCTAATTCACGATGGCTAAAACTTAGTCTTACAGCTATAGCAATTAAATGAATTCAATGTACAGACAAAAGTCAGATGAACTCCTTCATTGCCAGAGGCATTGGCATTGCTCAGTATAGTCTTGCATAATGTATGCCAATGACTTCTACCACTTAGCATCATTATGAATAATAAACACAATGTCCATACTGTTCTGGTTTTATGAATTTAATGTTTTTGTCCCCTACCACCTCCTTAATGTAGTCTTGCCATTAATCTTGGAGTATTTGTGATTTATGATTTCACTACGACCCTGATTGATTGGTCTGACCTTCTAGATGTGAAAAGGCTCCGGCTCATCTACCATGCAGGTCTTTATTTTCCCGGCTCTCTCTTATTAGCAGTCCATTTGTGCTGAACTTCAGAATCCCGCAGTTAGCCAATAAGTTAATTGCAGGTTAACATTCCTTCAACTATCCCTGGGGACATATACAATATCCCGCTATTCATATTTCAGTATGCAAAATTTGCTTGCAACACCTTTTACTTCATTAGTTGATATTCTGTTTTGGGATTTACAAAGTAACAATTGGTTAATTCACACCTGAGTAGTTATGTTATGTAGATACAGTCAAACAACTCTTTTTATTTTTTCAGCTTTAACATTTTATAAGCAAAGTCTAGTTTGGTTTTAAAAGATATTCTTATATGAATTTATTGTTATTTGCATGCACAGTTGTATGTTTCTTTAGGTCATTACTTTCAGAGGCCCCTAAAAAAATGTACTTTGCTGCAACTGCAATTTCAAAGCTGAAATGATTAAAGTTGGGAACTAGCAAAATAATGAAAACGGAAGACATTATCGTCCAAAATGTATTTACGAAAATAACTGCAATACAAAAATCTGAACAGAAAATATTGTGCATCATTATGAGTAGAACA
The DNA here is from genome assembly GCF_038048845.1 of Mixophyes fleayi. Classification (NCBI taxonomy): domain Eukaryota; kingdom Metazoa; phylum Chordata; class Amphibia; order Anura; family Limnodynastidae; genus Mixophyes; species Mixophyes fleayi. The sequence continues at coordinate 174,894,557 of NC_134403.1, read as the reverse complement.
TTGTTTTGATTCTTTGTACAATGAAGTTCCAAGAGTAGAGCTATATTGTATTTGGGAGATTTTCTTTAGAAGCTTGTGTTCTCTGACAAAAGCTGATAACTTCCCTATAACATTTAATAATGCATTCTAAAGATAGGCATCATTTATTTCGAGTGAGATGTCCACACATTTTACTTTAATAAATATCCTCAACTGATTAAAAGCTCATTTGCAATGTGGTGAGGTTGCAGTGAAGTTTTTTGGACACTGCTTGTTCCATTTCAATGATTTCGAACCATGTCACCGCACTTGAAAAAGTCCATTTACCTCTATGGGAGTGCATTGTGTACATAAAGCAAATAATAATAATAATAATAATAATAGTAATACTCACTAGGGTTAACACAAGCAGTATTGTTCCTATTGATTCTTATGACCTACTCATTCCAATAGCCCAGTTCTTTTGGTAGAGTTGTGCGCTACATGTAGAATATCCATTGAAAAGAATGAGCCATAGACATGAATGGATTTACACAGCAATGTATTCCCCTCCCCAAGCGTCAGTACAGATTTAATTAATTTCTATTGATATTAGATCAAAACAGTTCCCAGGACACCCCTTACTACTAGCCATCACATCATGGCTAACCTAGGAAAATCACTTGTAAATGACTGAGAGGCTAAGAAAATGTATTTATTATTTTGCATTACTCTTGTACCAACAGCCCAGAACTTTCCAGCGTAGTAATTTCTGGGAGGGGGTAAGTTTTTTTGGGGGGCACCCCCATAGAGGTATCATGACAACTTTGCTTAGCTGAAAGGTGGCCCTCCAGCCTTCAAACTGCCTCTGCAGAGGAAGGAGTTAGAGCAAACTGCATTATACAGAGGAGATCTTGTGACGCCAAGTCGGCTGCCCCCGTTCCTCTTCATTCTCTGTTTATTAAGCAGAGCATAAGTTCAGCAACAGTCGACTGGGGGTGTTGCAGATAGAGGCTCAGCAGAACGCTGGTGGCCTGCAGGCTGCCTGCTGCCTACCACTAATGCTAAAACCATAGAGGCGTCAACATCATGCTGACCAGCCTGGGATCACTTTAACAGAGTACTCCATGCTTGTACTCCTATGATTTTAAAGAAATTAAACTTTTATGTAACACTAAGTTAAGAGTTTTGCAGGGTGTTTTGTATAAAACAAAACCAACAGTAGTTGTGTTAGCCTGTCAAGTTCTCTTATACATAATAGGGAAGAGAAAGGAAGGTGAAAACTCACAATACTTTGGTTTCAAACACTATAAATTTTGTTTGACAACTTCAGATCAAAAGTAAATACTAGTGATAAGTAAAATCACAGTGACATTTTTGCACAAATCGAGTATTGCTGCAAAACAGACTGTTTCACAAAGGTGCGAAGAATCTTCAAATCCACATTTCACTGAATAAATAGGTTTAGGACAATGATGGCCAATTCATTGTGTGGTATGATTGGGGTACAACTGTGAATCTTTAAGGCTAAATTTTGCTAGTGAAACATGCAAAATTAAATAGATACTATTTTTACATAGATTTACATTCACACATTACATAAAATGCATATTTTTATGTATTTCAGAATGATAAATTTTACTATGTAAAAGTTGGCACAATTATATCTCTCAACATATATATATATATATATATATATATATATATATACATACATACATACATACAGAGAGAGAGAGAAAGAGAGAGCGACTCTTGAACATAGAGCTCTCAAATATCCCAGCTCCCTCAACACAGGCACCACTTTTACACCTAACAGGCCTGTTTCATCAAGGGATATATTCTAAGTGCAATGTGTGTTTGTTTCACAATGCATGTAATTTAGGTCTGCCTACGCCAAAATTCAACAAGGAGACGATCTGAGACGATCTGAAGCAGACCCACAACAATATAGGTGTGGGTCTGCTCTACTCTAATACACAGGACACTGCAGTCCCATACCAATGTGGAATATAAATTCTCAAAAGAAGGTGCAGGAAAAAAAGTATATTGAGTTAATGTCACCTGTCAATAATATAGTCATTAATGACAATACATTAAAAATGAAAAAAAGTTTTAAAAAATAAATAAATAAAAAAATGTTTTCCCTTGAAATACGACCAAACGCCCCTTCCCTGCCCCATTTCTCCCTGAAAACGTAGGCTATCGTAAGTGTCCTTTGTGATCAAAATGAATTGAAAGTGGCTTATGGTCTGGTTCTTGACATGCGCAGAGTAATGCTGCGAATGATACTCACAAAATTGTCATTTACATCTCTTGATGAATCAGGCCCAAAATGTTTCATTTTCAATGTTTACTTCATTTAGGGCCCCAAAGGAAGTATGGGTATAAATATTATGAACACTGGTGTCCCAATTTTTCATTTACGAACTATGTGACCCTTTTGAATAAATGGTAAATTCATTATTGGACTCGACATGAACAAATTGTCATTCATATTAATTAAATCTAAAGTAAGCTATTACAATAAACATTCATTCTAGTAGGAAGGAGAAAGAAAGACCACCACCAGTTCTGTACATCATCTCAGTGTCATACTGAATTGTGGGGTTTGGAGCATGTGCAGTGCCATGTTGCTGAATTATTGGTACAATTATGTCTAGTAATATGTTTTATTTATGGGTGATATTCTAGTATGCCTAGATTTTGCAATAATGCTGCACGCTACATTAGCCTGATATCTTCCTTGAAAGCATACTAGGTCTCTCCGTGGCAGTAGAGTCAGCTGCCTCTGTGGCATTAAATGCCTGTACAGACAGAAGTATCTTCATTTTTAGCACCAAAATGTTAACTCACATTCTACTGTAAATCTTGGGTGATATTTTTAGCGTCCAGTGAGTCTGCTGTATTGCAGACATATATTTATATGTGGACTTACTACAGATAATAATGTAAGTGCTCTTTTAATTATATATAGTATATTTGTGTAAAACCTCTCTCCTATTATCTGTTGGTCCAGTCTTTGGTATGGTCCAGTCTTCTTATGTTTTCATAGTTTGATTTTGTCCCTGTTCTTTTCTGCTTGTACTTCATCATCATCATTTATTTATATAGTGCCACCATGTCCGCAGCGCTGTACTGAGAAAATTAGTCATTCCCATCAGTGCCTGCCCCATTGGAGCTTACAGTCTAAATTCCCTAACAAACACAGACAGACTAGAGATAACTGTGTCAACAGCCAATTAAAAAACCAATATGTTTTTGGAGTTTGGGAGGAAACTGGAGCACCCAGAGGAAACCCACACAAACATGGGGAGAACATACAAAGTCCACACAGTTAAGGTCCTGGTCGGGAATTGAACTCATGACCCTTGCAAGCAAAAGTGTTAACCACTGAGCCACCATGCTGTGTATAAAACCTTTTTCAAATATGCAGTTGTAGAATGCAATGGAATGTATAGTAAGCTGTTAGTCTGCATTAAGTTTAATGTTTATTAATTATTAGTATAAAGGGTAGACAGGCCACTATGCAAATAACTGTAAGAACATTAATTTATATTTATGACCCCCTAATATATGAGATCGAGTCTGTTGGAAAACGGATTCAGAGATGAGCTAGGACTAGACATCAGGGATGTCTGAGATTCAAGCCCAGATAGTCCCCGAGTCGTTTTAACTGCTCCATATGCAAAACCAGAGAGGAGGTTTTGGTCAATGTGCTCTAACTGTAATGAGTCTGTGAGTGTTGGGAGTCTGATCCGAGATGAAAGGGGATTGTGGAGCCCTGATATTAAGGGATTTAGGCAAGGTCACATTGGAGCTGCAGTGGGAGAGGAGGTGACATATATTCCCCTACTTCGACAACTATATATATATATATATATATATATATATATATATATATATATATATACATATATATTCATGCATACATCAAAAAATACATACATACATATGTATATATATATATATATATATATATATATATATACACACACACACACATATATATACATAAATATACTTACAGAAAAACATACATAGATATACATACATATACATACATAAATATAAATATAAATATATATATATATATATATATATATATATATATATATATATATATACACATACATACATACATATATACATACATACATATATGTATATATATATATATATATATATATATATATAAATATATATTCTAGCTAGAAAGTATGGGATATGGAGTTTCTGGATAATGTGTATTCCCAATGCAGACAAGTTCAGAGCAGGGAGTAAACATTCACCAAAACAGGAGAAGGCTCCTTCTCCAGAAGGTGTGGTGAACATAAAGCACCACTGTCCACGTGCCCTATTTACATCAGTTAACAAAGTGCTGGGATTTCCATATATTACCTCATTAAAATATGAAATCCCCCCCATCCTGGTGGAAAAAGGATATTTTTGACTTTCGGGAGTATTGATACCTCTTGGTTTGGATGCACTGTTTGGATTGCTACAGCAGGGTGGAGGTATCTCATGAAAAATGGGAGTCCCAAAAACTGGGAGGGAGGGGAATAAAATGAGTCAGGAGGAATTATTTTTTTAACTGTATCTATGCTTCTGATACATATATGGTTTATAAAGTACACCAGATATTTGGATGCCGGATAAATGTTCACGTTTCTGTACAATTAGAAGACACTCAGGGGTCTACTTATCAAGACCCAGGTATTTTGAAGATTTTCTATAGCGGCCTATCGCAGCAATAGAAAATCTTCAGCTAACAAATTTCTTGATAAATTATTACCAGGTCAGCTAAGCTTCCAGACTGAAACTTGCAGTTCCATAGGTTCCTTTCGTTACCTATGCCTTTTGCACTGCAGTCATATTTTCAGTTCATCATCCTGTGTGGAGTTTGTATGTTCCCCCCGTGTTTGTGTGGGTTTCCTCCGGGTGCTCCGGTTTCCTCCCACACTCCAAAAACATACTAGTAGGTTAATTGGCTGCTATCAAAATTAACCATAGTCTCTCTGTCTCTGTGTGTGTATATTAGTGAATTTAGACTTTAAGCTCCAATGGGGCAAGGACTGATGTGAATGAGTTCTCTGTACAGCGCTGCGGAATCAGTGTCGCTATATATATAAATAAATGGTGATGATGATGATGCCTGAGATCTCTGCCTTCTGTCTCCACAACTCCCTCATTTTCCCGCCTCAGTCAGTGTCTCTGATCTGTTAGTAGCGCCCATGCTACTGGACTCAAGCTTAACTTGTGCGGATTCATTCCCCCACCTCTGCGCCTTCCTTCTTCCAGTTTTAGTGTGTTGCTGTACCATTTCACCCTACTGCCCTGTACAGACACTCGTAGCTGCTTGTAAATTGTACTGCAATTTATTTATTGTTTTGTTATGTAATGTTATGTACTGGTTTGTTGTATTTTCTCTATACAGCACTGTGTATCCTTTGTGGCAGGATAATAATAATAATAACAATAATAATAATGAACTAAGAATTATCAGAATCTACATTTAACTCATGAATTTAAATACAAATCAAATAAACAGAAAGTACTCAATTGCTGAGCACTTCCTAATTTTGCTGTGTTTATTCTCATTCAAGCTAGAAAGCTGTTGAGCATTTTGTTTTGATTAAAAATTAATAGCTGCTTTTGACCCAGGTGGATTAATTTCACTTTCAGTGAATATCAAGTTAATTATCATAAACTACAGCTAGGTGAAAGAACCAATTAACAGACAGAGCAAATAACTCCTTTCCCTCCCTCGTGCTGAACGTTGTTTTGACTGAACTCTTTAATGGACAATTTTCATATCACTGCAATGAGATTAATTACACAACAACAACTCTGAGAGGAAAAAAATGGAGACTTGTTTGAAACATAAGCACGGGTAATCACTACATTCGCTAGATATAACAACTTAAACAATTTAAGACAAATATATATTTTATATTACCAACAAGGCATTTTGAGTGGAGGTCAGGAATGCATGTGCAGTTCTTGTCATATTTGAAATCAATATTGAAGTGAACCTGACTGAAGTCAGGTAGACTTTTATATTGATTGCATTGCGTAGTTACTAATTTTTATTTCAAAAGGTTTATTTTCATAGTTAGCATGCATAATACAATTCCTTATGGTTGTTCACATCTTGTCTAATCTGTCAGGCCATGCTGCCTGGCATTCATTAAATACTCTTATCATAGCACATGTCTTATGTTAATCTTCTTGTTCAAAGTTTTTGTAGTCTGCTAATGTCACTAATGAGAAGAAATTAGCAGTTCCATTCATATTACTTTACTTAATTAAATATTTGCTTCTTAGAATAATGACCAGGTAAATGTTATTATTAAGAAATATGAGCAACAAATAAGAAACAAAGAATTTGTCAAGGTCCTTCAATCTATTCAATCCTTTTCTATTTATTATTATTATTATTATTATTACTACTTATTTATATAGCGCCACAAATTCTGCAGCGCTGTACAGAGAACTCACTCACATCAGTCCCTGCCCCATTGGAGATTACAGCCTAAATTCCCTAACATACACACACACACACACACACACACACACACACACACACACACACACACACACACACACAGACAGAGACAGACAGACAGAGACAGACACACAGACACACAGACAGACACACAGACTAGGGTCAATTTGTTCGTAGCCAATTAACCTACCAATATGTTTTTGGATTAAATACAGTCAACATTTCATATAAACTCTGTGGGGCCCATTTAATACCATAGTGAAACATGCATGAACAGGCTGTAACCTATAGCAATAAATTAGATTTTGTGGTGTTTGTAGCGCAGGTTGCACATTTGTGCCAATAGTATCATATTATCAAGTAACGCTAAATGCACTGATACTTTTTGAACACATACAATATATAATGTCATTGTCATATTTTCACATTCATATGCACTTGCTGACTTTACTTGGAAACTGTTCTTATGGTTGTACTGTGTGAGCCCCTGATTGTTGGAAAAATGGGAAATGAAAAGCATCACCACTACAACAAATATTCCTCTATCTATAGATGCACGCAACAAGGAAGATTATTTTCTCCAAAGTGATTGCATGAGTTTTAGGCTTTTTAGGTATCTGCATCAGGACAGATGCAGAGACACATCTAAATATGTTTAATAAGCCAATAATATGTAAAAATAAAAAAAATAAAACCATTAGTGAACCTGGTGTAGTAGCCATATGCAAACTTGCCCTGTAAATTTGATATAGGACTGGATAAAGGGAACCTGACACAAATGTGTTCAATCCCATTTCTCTTTTGCATCACCCAATAACTTAATGCTTGAACATAATTCCAATATTGTTTATATACCTAACATAAAAATATAGGAAATGCTCTTCTGACATGCTGATGTAATTATTTTTACTGTTTTTGTGTTCTCAAGAAAACAAATCCTGTCATTTATATGTCTTGAGACAAGAAATCTATGATGTCAACAACCAGTTTACTTATATGTAATGAATGCCGCCCAAGTCAATGGTTAGCCTCACAGCAAGAAAAAATAAAAAATGTACTTATAACTAGTTTTCATTGTGAAAGGCTTTTAAATATAGTATTTTCTAAAATGAACGTGGCCAACCTTACTATTACCATTACTACGGTAATAGTGCGCATTATTACTGTTAGTACGGTAATTTCAACTCTGATTTTTGCTCGCAGCTCTGTGAATCAATTGGATTTCCCCCTGAAAGTTTGATATAACCACTGCTCATTTATTTTAATTCTTATATACTTTCTCTGATCCTCTGGTCTTAAACCAGCTGGAGTAGTCAGCCAAAGGAGCGAGAATGCAGATCCAGTATGGAGATAATGGAAAAATCAGGATTGGACTTTTATGCTACCACTGGTATTGGGGCAAGTTTAGTGGGATATTGTGTTTGAACTTCTCCTATTTAGGTTTCTTCTCTAGTTTAAATAAATCACCCTTGGATAATGTTCCCTGATAACTAGGATCTTCCATACCCATTATTACTTTAGTTGTCCTTCTCTGTACTTTATCCAGTTCCAGGACCTTGTTTTTGTTAAATGTTACCCACAATTTTATAGAATATTTAACATGAAGCCTTTTGTAATCAATTAAATTCCACGCTAATTTAAACAAAAATGTAACATTATTTCCACTGTTTAAAAATTACACGCATAAATTAGTGACATAGGACATGTAATAAGATTTATTAAATGCAATGTTCTGCTAACTAGAGATCCACCTTTGAACCTTCAAAGTTTTTCAAACTTCTTGAAATAGGCTAATTTCTTCCCATTTCCGCCTCCATCTCCTACATTTAATATAGATATTGATGTAATGCTGCATCAGAGATTGAGTACATAATGCTGGATTAGTTACTCGTTACAACCTCTCTGCCTCACTAGAGTATTAATTCTTGGACAAATGTCCCTGAGAACAGGGACAATTACGTTCTTTTTGAACTAATTTAGCTAAGCAATAGTAAGCCATTGATATAGATTGGCTGACTTATGTCTAATAATTAAGTTGCCTCCTAATTTGAAAGTTGACAGCCATGAACTCTCCAGTCTTGCTAGGTAACATGTGACTTTCTGTTATAGTCATACACTGTACAACACATTGCTGTCTTCTCTGGCAGTGGAGTGCAGAGATCATAGCTCTCATGGGAATTGATTATTGATTCATTGGAGTTAATTAACAAAAGTTAATTACAGCCAATAACATTTCTTCTGCATTCTAGTGGAAAAATAATAATATATTATATGTAGTCTATATTGTTGTGTCATACAGGGTGCAAATGATATGTATCAAGTGAGATTAAGAGATCATAATGTGAATTCTCACATGGACCTCCCTCACCTATCAATTACAAGGGAACTTTTTTGCAGCTATGTAGCAGCTCTCTAAAAAACATTTAAGCCTCTTACACTTATGCACCTTCAAGGTGTTATGTTGCTTGAGGTGTTTAAAAACAAATTGTTAAAAGACAGAAATTTAGGGCTTATTAATCTATTTAGGGAATGCTCTGTCTGCCTGCACTGTCACCCACTGTGAACATGGGACAGAGAGGCAATAGTCTGTGCAAATATGCCAAATGTATTGATACTTAAGAACAACATAAAATAGTATAAAATCCTTTATTGGTTTGGCTTCATAAAATTCATGCAATAATAGCGATCTTCTGAATGATGTGCTTAAGACATAAAAAGTTATTTAAACTTTTAAATAACTAGACAGTATCAATCACACTGCAAATTCATTCACAATATATAACAAAATGTGCAAAACAAAGTCTTTTTGATTATTCTGTATAACCGAGCAAGCCAAAGATAAATGTGGGATCATAATCTAGTAGTAATAAAGCTGTCTGCAGAAGAAAGCATTGGATGTAAGAAAATGTACAATACACATTTATAGCACATCTTAAATACTAGTTTTTTTTCTTTATGTCACAGAGTTCAAACAATGTTAACGTGAAAGCGCTCCAGCTTTTTCCACATTTTATATTATCTCCCATTTTCATTGGCAAATCACTGCTAAGTAACTTATTAAATTCAAATCAAGTGAGGTGGAAACTTGGCTCATGGTGGCACATTCTTCTATCACCTGTCAGTGCTGTCATGAAAAACATATGAACAGGCAAAAGATACACCAGACATCTTGGCCAAGCTCTATTTAACAAATTATCGAAAATCCCAAGATTGCTTAGCACTCTGTCGAACACAAATGCTTCTGTCATCATTAAAAATCACACCTGAAAATTCAACTCTAAAAACTGTAGGAATAAGCAAATTCCATAGTAACAGAAATAATTACTAAATTATATTGTATATTATTTCATCTACTTGTAGTTGAAATGTTATAAATTCTTCATACTTTCTGTTTCTGAAAGTGAAGAACAACCCAAAAACTAAATATGTTGGTATACTTTAAACTTGGTTCAGAATACAAATTCAAGCTTATATAAAATATGACTGACAAGGCACATTCACAATCCTGTACAAACCAAGTTCACTGATTTTAATAATGTGATTAGGGGTACAATTTATTTTGTATTTAACCAATGTGTGCCTCAGGCATTTTATTACTTTGATAGTTTGATATTAATTTGTGCAATTATTTAATTTCCCGTGCCAGGAGCACCTAGTATAGCTGGATGGATGCAAACACTTTGCTTGTGTCTAAAAACAAACCTACCAGAATTTGTTTTAAGGTTGTAGCTTTTAATCCTCCATCATTCTTCATTTGTTTGTGATTATGTTGACAGTTTAGCCAATCAAGAAACTGATTATAATGATAACTCTATAAAACCAATTTTATAGCTATTTACGCTTTCTCTACTACATATACAGTGTGAACATTTGTTTCTATATGTAATCCAAATTGATCTATATCCAAATCAAGTGAATCTGTTGTTAATAAATGAACCCATAACAATGACAATTTAATATATCAAGTACTATGTTTTGTGCTGCACTAACAGTTGTGTAGACCTTCTATCGGGGATCTGAAAAACAACCTCTGGATTTCACTTTATGTTGTCACTCAAGCAGCTTTTGCAAGTTAGGGGATGTTCTGGGAACACGGATATGCACATAGAGCCAAGGAAAAATTGGCAGATAATAAGCACTTGGAAAAACAGGGGCTAATATTTCAACCCAGTGCTGTCCGAATATTTCCATAAAGAGAACTGCATTTCTGTTCCAGCTATGCATTTAAGGGCTGAATCATATTAAAACATTATGTCATCAAACAGAGTATTTGGAGCTCTCAACAAAGCTGGTGGAACATGCAAACTTGGGGTGTAATTGGCCCAAAATGCTGCTAGTCGGTCAGTCCTGTTTCAGTCAAAGTCTTAACCAAGCCATGGTCCTGGTGGATATGAAATATGGATGCAAATTTAGCATGATGCCAATTGTCTGGTTAAAAACCTCTGTGATGGATTTTGACAAATAACGCATGAACAACTTTACAGACTTAAGTCTTTGTGTATAATATGTTTTGTTATAATGTTTTTAATCTTTACAATGTTTCTGCTCCCTATTTTCTTAAAATCAAGAAAATAATTTCCTTGTACCACACTTGACACATTTTACAGGCGGGTTTTAACCTTACATGTTCCTAGTCCTATCTCAATCACACCCCACAGCAGAATGACCATCATCGTCCCAGCTCTATCATTCTACAACTAGTGCATGATGGCACTCAGCAGAATGGCAAGGCAAAAGCAGAACTTAAATCAATTATTTATTTATTTAATTATTTATTTATCATTTGCTAAAATGGAGTGTCTGTGTGAACTGGCACGTTCTGGAGTAAAACCTAATCTGCATAAAATGTCGCCACAACTTCTTTCCTCTTTATTCAGATGTAATAATGAAGTTTAGCAATAGGAAACATAGATTTTAATTTACCCACTTTAAATATCATTATGGGACTTAAGAGACGTAATTTGTTCAGGTACAAAGTCATTGTAAGGTATATGTATAAAGAACCTATAAACATATAAACACATCAGTGTCTAGGCAGCTGGCACATGGTACCAATTACTCAACAGGAAACTCCACCGCTTTATAAAGTTATTTTGATCCAAATAATTGTTGTCTTCTTGGCAGTCCTTATAAATATAAATAAAAAGACTAACAGTATCATTTCAATTTTACAAATAGCTTCATAGTTTCTGGGTATGGATTACAAAACCAGTACTGTTAAGCGCAGCCATTTTAATTGTTATTTTTCTTTTTGCTAAATGTGTGACTATATCATCATCATTATCATTGTTTATTTATAACGAGTCACAGATCCCACAGTGTTGAACATTTTGACAGATACAACACAACAAATGCATAAAAACACAGAGGTATATTAACAAGTAAAAGAAATAATCATACTAATGGTAATTTAGCGCACTATTACTGTATAAACGGTAATAGCAGGTCGAGAGAAAGATTAGTCTAGGCACAGCATTCAGGATAGATTGTGGATTGTAGAGTGGAAAGGCAGGTGGGGGGAAGACCAGTGAGGATGAGGTTATGGTAATCAATGTGTAGGATAATAAATGATTGGATCAGAGTTTTGGTAACTTCATGGGTGAGGAAGATGAATATATTGGCAATGTTGCAAAGGAGGAGGCAACAGGACTGTGAGAAGGACTAGATGTCAGGAGAGAAGCTGAAGGTGGAGTCAACATCAAGGCAGCTCATGTTAAGAACAGGGGAGAATGTGATGTTTTCAACCATGAAGTAAATGTTACACTATGGTAATTATTAAATGTGCAGTAAAGATACAGAAATAATTATTTGGGTTGCAGTTGTACTAATTTGGTATATCAGATCATATTGCAAATATAAAGCTCTGATGAACCCACATTTTGAGCCTTATATATGTAATTTGATTTCATCAGTTCTGACAGCACACAAACGAAAATCAGCTTCAGTCTCGATAGCAAATGAATTTCATTGTCTCCCAAATAATATTTCTGCCTCTTTACTGTGCAAATCAATGGTATATACTGTCATTTTTGGCTGGTATTTTTTTCTCACACTGGACCTGGTAAAATTACCCAAAATTAGTATATTTGTTCCAATATCTGATCCTCATGAATCAGAAAAAATAAAGAGATAGTCATCAATAAGCTTCTACTCCTTTAGGAATATCCTTAAAATTTGGACTTCTAGCAGTCATTGAGAACAGAAATATTGGGTTATGTTACAACTCTGCCTGTTATTTGTATCTAGCAGCAGTACCTCCTACCACCAGAGGTGCTGCTGTTCTGTTCCTGAACTCTTCTACATGCCTGAAGGAGTTAATCTCCTTGCATTATGCCTAATTAGAACTGCACCTGTCGCACTGATTTAAATACCTGCCTCTAGCTGTGCTCTGTGCAGTTCATCTGTTTGTTCCTGGCTGCTGCTAACCTGCTCCTGTGTTGTTTGGTATATACCTTCTGGATTGAACTTCTGTGTATGACCCCTGCCTGTACCTTGGACCTTGCCTGCTTACCTGAGACCCTGATTCGTTTGCCTGTACCTTGGACCACACTGTTTTGCGTGTTGCCCTGACCTTTTGGCCTGATTTCTGGACCTCGCTTATTCGCTTGATCTCTGCCTGGCTATTTGGATTTGTTTGTCTGATCTCTGCTTGATCCATGGACTCTGTCTGCTTTCCTGGACAGCCCTGTGCCTTCTGGACTGGGGTAAAACTTATAATACCTGTTCCTGCCATTTTTACTATACAGTCTCCTTAGGAACCTGTTCTTATCCGTGGATCTGAGTTATCTTTGTGTATTTACCTGAATAAAGACACTTTGATTTACACTTCCGTTGCTCTTCGTGAATGCACTGGGATTCATAACAGGTTAGAAATCAGATAACTACATTTACCATTTTGTAGTTATGCATTCAGCTTAAAATAAATGCTGTATCCTTGAAAGAAAGTGGTTCATTTTACTGTAAAAAGCAAATAAAATAACGTTTTGAGCTTTAGTGTGTATAAATAACATTGATCAATTTACCAAAAAAATCATCAACTACCAACCATGTGACTAGAAAATGCTGTTTAACAGGTGCTCAATAAGCAGCATTCAATTATGTGAGATTAAAGGTTAAATCCAGTGTTAACAAAATGTAAACCTTTAACCCCAGTAATATTTGTATCATTTTACTGTGAAAATTATTTACCTGTCTTTAAGCAGCAAGTGTCAAGTTGTTACCGGTTTGCAAAAACAATTGCAGACAGCATTGGGCAGTATGAATACATATTTATATTGATGATTGACAATCTCAGCCAATTAATTACAAAGCGCTGCTCAAGGGAAGGAGCAGCTATCATCTACCTGCTCTGTCTACAGTTGTAACCTGAAAACAGTAACAACATAAAAAGGTTTAAATGTTGTAAAAATAGAAGAGTTACAGACAGTTATGCCATTTCTACAAGACTATTATGCATACAGTATATAAGTATGTCTAAAGCAAAACAATACTGACTCACTGGAGCTCCAGGCTGTTTGCTAAGAACGTAGTGGGAGCAGATACCAAGCTACACAGATTCTATGTTAGTAGCAGTTTAACCGATAGGACAGTATTATTAGCTATTTTCAATGGAATGCATTTTGTTAAACATACAGTGGCAGCTTTTTAAATAGTGACAGTTCCATTAACAATTAGCACAGGTTTTTAAAATCTGAAGGCCATATGTGTAGTATTCTTCATCATTGCCACCTACACACACAGAGGAGTTGCAAACCACATATCACAATTAGGATACAAAAGAATGGAATAGAAAAGTGTAAAAACACAGCATGAATGCTCTTTTATGATATTAGGTACCTACTTTTGTGCATGCACAAGAAAGGATTATTTAAATAAAAGATATTTAAAAAAGATATAGGTGCATATCCATTTCTGCCTGCAAGAAATATTGAATGGCAGAGCCATCGTCTCCTTGCAAGAAGCATTGACTGACAGAGCCATCGTCTTCCTGCAGGAAACATTGAATGACAGAGCCATCGCCTCCCTGCAAGAAGCATTGAATGGCAGAGCCATTGTCTCCCTGCAAGAAACATTGAATGGCAGAGCCATTGTCTCCCAGCAAGAAGCATTGAATGGCAGAGCCATCGCCTCCCTGCAAGAAGCATTGAATGGCAGAGCCATCATCTCCCAGCAAGAAGCATTGAATGGCAGAGCCATCGTCTCCTAGCAAGAAGCATTGAATGGCAGAGCCATCGCCTCCCTGCAAGAAGCATTGAATGGCAGAGCCATCGCCTCCCTGCAAGAAGCATTGAATGGCAGAGCCATCATCTCCCTACAAGAAGCATTGAATGGCAGAGCCATTGTCTCCCTGCAAGAAACATTAAATTCTCTGCACCCCCATACTTATATCGGGACACACACTTTGCTCTTTACAGTTGCATTTCTGCCAGAAAGTGCATGTCTAGGGGTACTTCAACCAATAAAAGGCTTTAAACACACAAAAGTGACAAATGTAATAATAGTAGTCCTAATATCCCTTGCTCTCAACGTTACATTCCAATATAAATGAAGATAACCTGCTATTATAGGAAAAAAATGGAAAGTTAAAGTAAATTAAGGTGGTGGTCCTAAAGTGATATCAAGTTCGACTTTGGTGTAATGTAATGATTCCACCATGCCCATTTTTCACTTTTGTCCATTTACAGTATTGTGAAGTAGGTTGAATCCAGTAATTGATTCACGGGTAATATTGTAGGCGTTACATTTATCTCTAGCTTTAAAAGTATTTTACATGAGTTTACAAGGAAAGCAGACTTAGTTATATATCCTTTAATGACATGTGGTTGAAAGGTACTTTTATAGTGACTTAATCATCGAATTGTGCCTAATTACTTTTAAATACAGATTTAACTGCTGTGAAATGCATGACTGAGCCCACAGAGCAACTGATTTATGTAAGTGAAATAAACAATTACATATATATTGCAAATAGCAGTCTTTTTTTTATCTAGTTTGGTCCTTCTCAGAAGAGAAAATAAAAATGACACTCATTATTTTCAGTTTATTTTAGGGGGTTACAATTTGTTCAAAATAAATCACATTCATTTCATATTTATTAAGATAGCTACATCTCTTTTTTCATTTTTTTAGTTAATAGAAAGAAAACAGTAAACCCCTATTATTTTTAGAAAAGAAAATTATTTTGCGCATTTTTTTGATGCACACAAGGGGAGTTTTAATGTTAGACATGGATTGTTTTAAGACTGTGCTCCTGCTGGCTCAATTGCCCAGGGATAGATAAAACACCAGAGCAAGTGCGAGTAAAATAAAACCCTCGCCATCGACATTGAGTATCCTTGGTGTAGTAAGTCAGGCCCACTGAGGATTCCATTATTATGCCTGCCCACAGCATAGACTGGAGCCATGGAACTTGCCTGAGAAGCTAGTAAAATTGTAATGCACTCTGTAGTGCAGTCATGTCATATTCGGTTATAGCAAATAATCCCAGATGCCTGCAGAGCTAAAATGGAGCTGTAATGTGCTTGCCTCCTAACCTGAGCTGACAGCAATGATGTACGACTACCATTAGCGGAAAATATCACTTCAACTAACCCATGATCCGGCTCCGCTAGGGGTCATATTATCCATGAGGAACAAATTACACTTTGAAAGTAAATACAAATTTCTTATATAGAATTGGGTGCAAAGCGGGTAGATAGTGCTACGTTACCTGTGCATACACCCTGCACAGTGACAGATGATAAAAGACATGACACAGTACTGGAGGACAGAGTGGTGAGGTCTAATCGTTCAAGCTCCTGCTTTACTCATGCACTCAGGCCTGTAGCATTCTTCTAAGTGACAAATGTATAATTTATAACACGGACATGTCCCTATCCAAGTTTATTACATTAGTCACTGAATGCACATATCATCTATTTAACACAGCACACTGAAAGTATTGTATTTCACTGATTTCAAACATTAAAAATATACTGTGCGCTGTATTATCAGATCTGTTAAACAGATATATAATAAATCTGGGGATAGTGGGATATAGAAATATATTCATTATTGTAAACTACTTGAACAGACAACTTATAATCATTTTGTTACACTATTAGCTATATGGTGATCATTTAAATTCATGTATAAATATTAATGACTAGTTATGGTAGCATGAACATCTCATGTAAACTGCCCTCCTGCGTAACAGTCTGTGACATCAAACTGCTAGGCTTCAATAGAGGCTCCTGATTGGCTCTTACTGATCACACGTTTCACAGGAGCTCCAGCGAAATCCAATAGTCAATATAAAAATGATGGAAGGAGCAGGAAGTACTAGATGGAAAAGTAACTGATTTTTTCAAGAATAGTTAATATGTTGATATGTGATACTGCATCACAACTATATCTAGGGTCTGCTTATCCAACAGGCTGACTAGGCTGCAGCCTAGGGTGAAAGGCTTCTGTGAGGGGGGGCACAAAACATTTGGGTAAAATTATAAATGGGAGAGGAATAAACTGAAATTCACAAAATATAAGAGAATAGTTGTTCTTCAAAGTAAAAAGAAAACATGGAAGAAAAATGTTGAAAGGTTTTAATCTTGTAAGTATTGCCATAGTAAAAGCTGAAGAAAATGAGACATCCTGGGACGGGTGCTTGAAAATAAACTAGTAGGAGAGATACGGATAGCGACAGATGCAGACGTGACAACCTCCTTCCTCTTTACCCTTAGTAGCACTCGTTCATGCCGCAATTTTGCTATACTGTTCTGATTTTAATGACACCTAAATGAATTAAAAAGATTGACATGACCCTTTTAAAGTGGAGTCAAGTGGAGCTGAGTTTCAACAACAAGGGAACATAAACATTGGGGGGAGTGAGGGAAGTTGGATTTTAAATGTAATAATATGCAGTTTTACTTACTGCATATTAGCCCGACATTCAAGGAGAAGGGGTGATATGAGTGTAATAGCCTAGAGTGGCCTGAACCCTTAGTCAGGCCTTGACTATACCTTAACAGGATTATAACAGAACACTAGCTTCAGGTAACTACAGGACAAGATTAGCCCGAGGTCTAACTGGGCTAGAGCCCAGGGGCCTCGGGCATCTGGGGGGCCCTTGAAACAACTTTTTTTTTTCTTAATAGATGTAGCGCAGCATTATTCCCGCCCCTGGCTCCGACTGTCAGCTGGTCAAGGAGGGCAGGGCAGCTAACAGCAAATGTTATGCTGTTAGCTGCCTGCTGACATTGTAGTGCTTCCACGGCGCACAGTAATCTCCTTACTGAGGAGATCTCGTGAGAGTGAGACTATATATGAGTCATAGTCTCACTCGTTCCCACCCCATTTATTTAGCAATATTTTAAGGTAAATAACTTTTATTATAGCAGTGCTTAATTAGTATACAGGTGATTGGGAAGCATACGTCACAATCACATGCCGAGCCAGTGTATTGTGTATATGTTGACCACGGGGAGATAAACTAGACCCCGAGTAGGTGCATACTATACGCCGAGAGTCTGTTACCTGGGTTCCCCCGACCCTGACTTGGACGTCACTGCATGGCAACGCCCTCATTGTGAATTGACTATCTCACCACACCCATTTACCTCCATGTTCACACCCCAAAATCATAGCCCGTAGTAAGTGCCAGTTGCGTTTGCAAACATAGAGAATCTGCGTTGGGTGGTGGCCTAGTGTCCCTGTTGTGAGCATGTGCAGAAGGGATTTGCGTTTGATATGCACAATATTTGTCCCTTAATCACTCAGACCCTATAAGTATTCGAGCGATTGTTACAACATTTTGCATTTCATTCAAAAGAAGGCTAAAAGTTAAAATATGCAATCAGTAATCCAGAGGTATAAATTCAGCATTGACATCTTCCTTTACAAAGGCTGCTTTACTGCGACTCCGCAATTAATAACATGCAATGTTTAAGGGCTTCACATCTGTGCTCTTTTAATGATCTTTTTCTGTATGAGTTACTGTAATACATGAAAATTGCATTAAAAAAGAATAGAAACCATTATTTTGAATGCTGTAGTTCACACCAATATTTTCTATACCCTTATTGCAGAACTAGAGGTTTTAGAATGCAGAATGTCTTATTTTTCACGCGCTAATGCTCATCAACTATACAACAGACTGTATGGAAAACACATGAAAGTTCATGAAAATTAATTGCTATGTATTTTCATGTGCTTTTCAGGCATTAAGTCCCAGTAGAAGTAACTATAAAAAGAGGAGGATTTTAATTAAAAATCACAAAGCATGAAAATCCTTTCAAAAGTGCCTTGAAAATACATGAAAAACTGCATTTAAAGTGCGTGTGTTCATGCATTTTCAATAAAACTTTCACTGCATAGCTATGAAAATGGTATTTTATTTAAAAAAGGGTAACAATGTAATATACATCTGCCATGTAAGGGATAACCTCAGCACACAAACCAGAAATCATCAATGTAAATGAGCAGTTAATTGACAGGATCATATTTATTATGAAAGGAGAAGGCACACCACACAACATCACATTCTTGCAAAATTAACAATGTTTAATCACTGTTTGGAAGTGCTAAGTATTTTCATCAGGACATACATGATTGACCATGATTTGGACTAATTCATGCGTGAAAGGCTGCAAAACGAACATTTTTACAAATTACTTTTACAGATGCTCTTTAATACTTGCTCTGAAATGCTACTAGCAAGTCTCATCCTACAGTGTCTACTAATGATT
The DNA here is from genome assembly GCF_038048845.1 of Mixophyes fleayi. NCBI lineage: Eukaryota > Metazoa > Chordata > Amphibia > Anura > Limnodynastidae > Mixophyes > Mixophyes fleayi. The sequence continues at coordinate 174,875,369 of NC_134403.1, read as the reverse complement.
AATGTAACAAGTGGCTAAAGTCTGCACTGATAAAGTATACCCTATTTTAGATAAAACTTGCATGAGGTACCATTTGTAAACAGTATATTTTTATTATAACATTAATTACATGAACAAAGCATAATTTGACAGGTAACACAAAATGTGTGTAATCCTAAATAATTCTGCTAACTGTGTGTATAGTTGAGCCACAAAATCGATTTTGTAACTCCAAAGTCAGTTTGTCTCACAAAATCTATTTTGTCATATAAATGTAATGCAAGTATTGAACAGCGTTCGTTTGTAACACAAAATTAATGTTTTAACAAGAAAATTTCTAAATCACTTTTATATCACAAAAATTAGCTGTGTCAAATAAATGTAATACTAAATACATTATAAAGCATTAATTTGTAGCACAAAATTAATTTTGGAACATAAAATAATCTGCCTACAAAATAAATGACATCCACAAATATGTACCAACCAAAACAGTTATGCTAATTACTTAACAGTGTAAAACTAAATTAGTATTACTTACTAGACATACATCATGAAGTAATCTTTGTCCATCAAATTATTAGAGATTTCTATGTAATGCATTTAGTTGACACTATTGTAGAATATACTGCAAAATAAATATTGTTTAAGGGCATTGTCAGTCCAAAGATCCAATCAAAAACTTCAAGTTCATTTGGCGATCATTTTAAAATAATTTGGTTACCATCTGTCCCTAATTTCCACGAGATGTCCCAGGTTTAAAAGATTTGTTCTTAAAAATATTTGTCCCAAACAATGTCTATATATCTTTCCATACAAGAAAAGAGTTACAGTGGGGAACCTTGCCCTGGATCCCATTGCTGCTTTCCGCTTGGATTTGGAAGTCTCACTGGTTGGGCAAGCAAAACCATGAGACTTCCAGTTATTAGTGTAGACAAAGCTGATGGATAGTTGGGGGATGGGATGAAAGAGAAAGGATTTATTTTCTGCTGCTAGAAATATACATAAAGCAGTGTTGCATGCTCCCCCCCTTGTATTTGGGAAAGGCTAATAGTAGTTGAGGTTTGCATATGTCATTGTTTTGTGATATATTAATAAATATATATATATATATATATATATATATATATATATATATATATATATATAGAGCGGGGAAATCTCAGGCACCTGGCTTTAGGGCAGTCCGAAAGGTTTAAAGGATTATTGGGGTCTTCGCAAATTTGTTTATCACATCGGTTGGTATTTGGTTTGACACTGCATCTGTTACCCTGTGTCAACATTGGATTTATGCATCCTTCCCCTTACAATGTTGCACAATGAAGGATGTGGCCAACATCACCGTGTTATATTGTTATTTTTGGGGGGTGATATTTCTCATGGTGTTGGTTTTGGTTAAAATAGTGCCAGTTCCAGATCATATTAAGTTATACATAGAGAACTGTTTTTTGCGATATTTATATCCACACTCCATATAGGAGTATACATATTCTGTGACTTTGTTAATTCCGTATTGATTTTATGATTATGATATTATTGCTTTTTATATACTTCAGCATTGCATTTAAATTGAGTTGTTAATTAGAGTCCTCTATTAGTGCTAATAAACATGCTTTTATAAGTGATATTTTTTACATAATTGTATTTTATATTTTTTCTGGTGAACATTTAAACATAATGTTTGTAATTTACTTGATCCATGGTTCAAGTTGTATTAGAGTTTGATTTATATATTCCTCTCTACATTTTAGCACCAAACTTTTTTGTTTTTGGTGATACCTTCATTTTGGTATGTGCAGTAACCTGTGACAGCTGCTTTTGGCTGTTGCTGTCACTAGTGCCATAATATATATATATATATTTATATATATATATATATATATATATATATATATATATATATATATATATATATGTATATATATATGTATATATATATATATATATATGTATATATATATATATATATATATATATATATATATATATATATATACATACCTATATTTTCTTTTGTAAAGCCAAATGGCAATGGAAAAAGTTAATAAAGATAAAAAAGTATATTCATTAACACTAATTTCCCTTTGAGATTTGATTGACAGGCAATGAGGCTGTCTGTGCAAGCAATACATCTTTTAATATGAGCAGAATGTTTGTCCTTGTGCTCTGTGAAATGCCAAACATCTATCCTTAAATGCACAAACTCTAAGAAATATGCATATAAAGAGGCACCTAGCATGCACCATGTGTGCAAATGTGACATTTAATACCACTTCAATTTACTGTGACCTATGCTTTGCATATCAGGTTTATACATGTGTTACAGGTATTATTCAGATTAATTATTACTGCATACATTTTCGTAAAACGTGAATTGATTTAGTCTTATAACAAATTATTAGCTGTTTAAGAGCAATGTTGAGCATTTAAAGCAAAACTATTTTTATTAGTTTCTCTGTCAATCTATATCAAATGATAAAAACATAGGCACACAATATAAGCCCACACACTAGGCCAGTGGCTCACAAACTTTTTCAGTTCGCGGCACCCTTAGAGTCTTCATAATTTTTTCAAGGCACCCCTCCAAAATAATTACCGAGCAGTCCTGTTTTATAAGGTCAAAATAATGTAATAAGTATTTAGGTCAGGACAAAAATACTTAGTAAGTTGTTTGCAAAAATAACACATAAATCCAAGGGAAAATAATATTTTTATATATTTTTTTCAATTATATTTCTGTCAAAGAATAATTTACAGCTAATATTAAGAGGAATAAGATCAAACAAAATAAAACAACATGTACAAAATTCACACTGTGCCCATTCATGATCACACTTGACCACACACTCTGTGCCCTCCTTCATCAACACACTCTGTGCCCTCCTTCATCCACACACACTCTGTGCCCTCCTTCATCCACACACACTCTGTGCCCCCTTCAGCCACACACTCTGTGCCTTCTTACTTCCACACACAATCTGTGCCCTCCTTCATCCACACACACACACTCTGTGCCCTCCTTCATCCACACACACTCTGTTCCCCCTTCATCCACACACACTCTATGCCCTCCTTCATCTACTCACACTCTGTGTCCTCCTTCATCTACACACACTTTGTGCCCATCTTCATCCACACACTCTGTGCCCATCTTCATCCACACACTTTGTGCCCTCCTTCATCCACATGCTGCCTCTCTTCATCCTCACGCTGCCCCTCTTCATCCTAACACTCTGCCCCTCTTCACCCACACACTCTGCCCCCTCCCTCATTCTTTTGCTCCTCCATTGCTGTTTCCTATCACCATTTCACCTCCCCTTTCTTTACTTACCAAACTTGGCCTTCTTTCTTCTATCTTTTTTTCTGTTTTCTTACCAATCGGGCGGAAACCAGGACCCAGCATCCACCTCTCCACTGTCGCATTTTAGTGAATATGTCGGGCATGATGTCATCATCACAACATTCAGTGAGAAGTGAGGAGGATGCTGGGTCCCGGGCACCACTCGGTCCCGGGCGCCAACGGAATGGTAAGTATTTTTTTTCAAATGTTCTGGCCTCTGCGAGTTGGCGGCACCACTGTGACAGTGCCGCGGCACCCCTGTGAGCTGCGGCGCACACTAGGCTTTTCTCAATACTAAAAAGCAAACAAATATATGGGTGCTAAATGACCGATATAATAAACAATGCTGATCCAGACCGCAGCTCACCAAAAATGGGATCTGTGCGCAAGCAAATACAACAGGAAAAACAAGAAGAGTGCTGTAACCAGATATATTAAAAATACCTATAAACTTTAATATATTCAAAAGTTAATAATAATAAGCTATAATCGCTATAATAAATAAAAAAGTCCCAAATGCGCTCGCAAAAATAGAAAAAATAAAAAAACAACAAATGGTATTAATAAAAATAAAATAAAAATACAAATAAAAAATAAAAATAAAAATAAAAAATATAATTAAACGAGAAAAAAGGAAAAATGATAAAGAATGAAAATAATTGTAAAAAAAATCAAGAATAAAAATTGAGATATAGGACAACAAAATAAGAATGAATCCGTGCACCAAGGCAATAAGCAAATGTGACTCTAATGATGTGAGAGTTACGATCCCAAAGGTCATATATAGGTTAGCCAAAAATCAGAAATCAATGGAAAGAGAGTCTCTAATACGGCAATGGGGTCAAGAATCCATGCTGATGATAATAGTGCGGCACATAGAAACCAGACCAATAATGCTCTCAAATATTACAGCTCCAGATAGTGGACATGTCTCAAAAAAAGTTGAATGTCTGCATGTCTGATGTCCCAAAAAAAAGTATAAAAATTTACTGGTAAAAACCAGACCAGTCAAACAAATGAAAAAAAACAAAACAAAATTTGTTTTACTGGTCTGGTCTTCATCGAGAAGCTATGAGACAGCTTAATGATGGAAATTTCTATGTTGAATTGAAAAGTGGCCCTACTCTTAGATATCAATTGGAACATAGACATCTATTGAATATGGCCCAATGTCATGATTTCTAAGGAAACTTTTCAGTTTCATTATGTTCAGTATCCTATCACAGCCACATATCTCTACCGGCCCAAAATTCACAAAACCTTACTAGCACCTCCCGGGAGACCCATCATTTCTGATATTGGGTCCCTCACTAGTAATTTATCTTTTTTGTTGACTCACATTTATAACCATTAGTGTTCACTTTAAAGCATCTTAAATATACTACAGAATATTTAAGATCAATACAGAATATTAGTCTTTGTATTCCAATATTCCCCATCAAAAAGGGATTTAAGCTGTTAAACATGTTTTGACACTTAATTATGTTATGGACCATGCATTGTGGGACTTTATCCTTTCCTCTATTCAGTTTGTTTTGCAATACAACTATTTTCTTTTTGATTCACAATTTTAGTTGCAGATCCTTGGTACGGCCATGGGGACCAGGTTCGCCCCGAGTTTTGTTAACCTCTATATGGGGTTATTTGAAGAACAATTCATCTGGAGATCTTCATTCAGGGTGAACCTGGTCCTCTATGGTAGGAACATTGACGATTTTTTTTTATTTGGGACAGGGATTCCACATCTATTTCTGCCTTTCTTAGTCATCTTAATAGTAATGATTATGGTTTACATTTCACTAGCACTGTTCACCCTTTCACCAATAATTATCTTGACAGTAAAAGTTGGTGAGGACCTTTTCATTAAGACTTAAACCTATTCTAAAGATAATGACGCACATAGATATGTGCATTATAAGAGTGGTAATTTATATGGCTGGAAAAACAAAATCCTCAAGGGAAAACTTGTATGAAGAGGAATTGCTCTACAGTAGAAGAACATGAGAAATATTCTACCCTATTAGTTATTAGTTCTGCAATCAGGGTTATCCTGAACATATTCTGGTAAAAGCTCTTAATGAAGTGTAACAAATTGATAGAACCCAACTCCTACACCAAACGTCTAAGAGCCAGGAGACAGATAAGTCGATGGTCTTTATCACTCAGTTTAATAGTTACACAACTGAAATTAAGAAAATCATTGCAAAAAAATTCTGCCCTATTGGAGTTGGATGAATTGATAAGTCCAGTGGACAATAAAAGAAAAAATACAATCTTTAGAAGATCGCATAATCTGAAACAGAGGCTAGCACTGAGTTTCTTTAAGGATATGGGCCCAGGGCCCTTAGTTTCCTTGGTACCTAAGGATGGCAGTTGACTGTATAGTAGACCAAGCGGATTCTACCGCTGTGGTAAACTGAAATATATCACCTGCAGACATGTAGATCATAAAAGTACTTTATTCTCTTCATTTGTGAAGAGTGAGAGTTTTCCAAATCGACAAGTTTATGGATTGTCAGTCCTCTTATGTAATTTATCTTATCAATTGTACTTGAGGAACACAGTATGTTGGATGCGCCATAAGAAATCTGAATATTCGGTTTTTAGAACGTTGTCAGAATATTTCTAAAAATGTGAATACACATAGTTTCTCACAACATGTGAATATTTGCTTGAGTTTTAATATGGAGGTCCTTAAAATAAGAGCTATAGAATATATTAATACCACCAAAAGAGAAGAAGTTAGCTATAATCTCCTTTGTAAATGTGAGGCATACTGGATTTTCAGGCTCAAAACTTTAATACCATTAGCCCTCAATTATATGATAACGCTCAATACTGTTTGGTTTATAAGAATTGTGGATCCACTTAAATTGTTATTAGTGTACCCTGGTGAGGTTTTTCTATGGGATTGGATTGTTAGTTAAACAAACCTCCACATGTTATTGGATTTAGACTTAAAATTTTGACACTGTTCAATATTACATGATTTGTGAGGGATACGAGGATTCATTTATATTGTTACCTGTGTACATGTGAGAGTTTTATTTAAGGGATTGAATTTCTAGTTAAACAATTTTTTTATGGCGCTAATATCTGACATTCATGGCTATATATTATTATCCTCTTTTTTTGTTTTTTTTCTTTGTTGGTATTGCCATTTTGCCATTATACCCTCTTGACAATTGTTCTTATGATACAAGTCATATCGAGTTTTTTGTCCGTCATGCATGACTATAGGAAGAGATAAATATTATTTATGGTATTGTATAAGGTTAATTGAGGTAATTTCATTATATGATATACTCACTTATTTTAAAACATAGATAGATATATAGATAGATAGATAGATAGATAGATAGATAGATAGATAGATAGATAGATAGATATGTTTTTATATATTTATATATTGTTATTCATGCTTTAGGGAAATAATAGAGCCTTCTATTATTATCTGTATTATGTTAAGCCATATTGTATTTTATGTGATATTTATCTAATAGTTGGCTTTGCTAACCTAATTTCATTTAACTAATATTTAAAAGTAAGAGTGCAGTTAGTTATTGTGAGAGATATATAACTTGCTTGGTGACATGTTTACTCAATTATTTCACAATGGAGACTGTTTGTTGTCATTATTTTGTAAAAGACACATGACCAAAAGAAAGCCTAAGATTCTCACAGATTGTTTTGACGAAAAAGTTGAGCTTAAAAAAAGTTTGTCTACTGGACAATGAGAACCACATGATCGTTTTCTGTTCTCACCTGTTTACCACAAATCACTATGACAACGGATTAATTATCTGCATATGAGAGATGTGATCTTATACGGATTGGACCGTTTTGTTTTCCTGTAAAAACACTGCTGGAGATGAGTTTAACTTCCTTGCTTCTGATGAAACATCCATTCAGGGCTGAGAAACGCGTCAAGTGATATTGCTATCGGCTCCCCCCATTTTGGCACAGCTTCAGATTTCCTAAACCCCAAGGTTTCTTTCAGCATGCTACTGGAACTTAGAATATTTACAACCTATTGGAAGACTTTGGTTCCCTCTCAATCTCCATATTACTAAGGATTATGGACTACATGAATGGATAAGTATTGATTTTCTATTACAGACTTATTGTTTATGCTGTGAACTGTTCCCACAAGCTAAAGGTTTCCCCTGCACACAACTTCTCTGTACATCTGAGTTATCATTGTCGTCTTATCCTAAGGAGTCCTGTATCATCCTCAATATACATTTGGAGATTTAATATTAAGGGAGCTTATTTTCATATTTCCTTCCACAATATATTTCCAGGAGAGATGCTATTTAAAGTAGAATTACCTATTTTAGGCTATTATGATTGTTTAGGTATTATCTGAAGTATTGCTGTGAAATTTGACATGACCTTGTGATCATTCAAGTTTGGCATATTTTTACTTTACTACATGAGCCGTTATAGCTATTATAGCTTATTATTATTACATTTTGAATGTATTAAAATTTATATGTATTTTTAATATATCTGGGTCCAGCGCTCTTCTTGTTTTTCCTGTTTTCTCAATACTGCCTAAGAATACCTATTTTGCTCTCCCCTTCCATGAACCCCAGACCGAGAGGGGGCAGAATTTATTTTTGTTTAAAACATGAAATCAATATAAAATTAGAACAAAACATGTCCATGCCCGACTGTCTTAAATCTGCAATCGTACTCGCTTACACAATGACATTGCTACCCTGTATGCCCTTCCATGTGATGCCAAGCTCCCGTCCCAGTACCCCTTGCAAGAGACACTGATGGAGTAGGAAGTGGGTGTATGAGTATATACGAATAAACAAATTTGGCTACAGTAATGTTTGGCCATGTTCTAAAATGATGATCTAGTGAGTTATATAAAAAGATGCAGTTAGGAAGGGAACACATTTTAATCTTATTTAACAAATGTCAACATTATTAACATTACTGACGTTACCCATAAGATAAGGCTTTGAAACAACAAAAATATATACTTTTTTTTTTCTTCCATGAGAAAAATGTTCTATCCTTTAGTGATAGAAAACATGCTTTTTATCTGGCTGTTTCTGTTAAATGAGCAGCACCATCTACAGAGAATGTAAGATAATATTCTTAATTTATTATTGCCATTATTAGTAATGTACGACTGTAATGTAATTTCAGTGCTATTTAATTTGCCCATTTGTAAAGTGCTATTTAAAAGTGCTTTTTATATATTTTTTTATTGGCTGTAGTGATATTTGTTTTACAGCTTTCTTAATCTTCCACCAGAATAATAATAGCTCTAAAAAATGTTTACTGCAGAACTAAAAGTAGCATAATGCTGGAGAAGAAATCATTAAAACACAGTTAGTTGCTAGATTTAACCTCACTGTTCATTTTTCATCCAGTAGACATCCCATATTCTTGTTTACATTTTATGGCCTGTAACCCAAAACAACTGCTGAGCCAATGTATTTTATTACCATTTATTTATAAAAATCTTTTTTTTCTTCTGTGCTCGAGAACAGGGTCACTGCAGGGAATATTATAGTATGCATGTGTGGAAAATATAAAAACCATTTAAAAGTCAAATCTCTCCAACATGAACCCATATACTGTTTTATAACAATTTACATAAGAAAATCATATTGAATAAAGAGAAGTATCAATTGTGTGCATAATTGTGATTTAAGTGTGCATTATCTATCTTACTAAACCATAGAACGTTACTGCATTTCAAGCACTATATTGCCATACTATCTGCCATACTTCTTGCTTTGCTGTAGGCTCCAAGAGAATAGTGCTCCCATAGAACAAATGACGATATTATAACTCTGGCACTAGCAATCATTCAAAGGATGTCCTGCAATTTAGCAACAGACCATTACCTAACATTAGCCACCAATCAGCAACAATTGACAGAAGGAGGAACTGAGACTCTTCTTTGGTGGAGGACTGCAGTACATCCAAGCAGATAGGATGGAAGTGTGTATTAAATGTTGTATGCATAAGATAGCTGTGGCTCCAATACAACCTGATACTGCGTAGTTATGCCTCCTCTCTGGTGCAGTACACAGCACCATTTAGGACTTCACTGTGCATTGCCAGACCCACATTAGTAGACCCCACGCACTTACGGGCCCTGTTGCAGTCACAATTTATGTAGTGGCAGATGTCAGTTCCGCCACTGCCTCTTGTCCTATGAAGTTCGAATCTCTATTCTAATGTCACCACTAAAAAATGCTTGTCCTTATGTCAGTTTGCAAAGAGTAGTGGAAAGTATCAAGTTACACTGAATATGCCATGGGTTGAGTCCTCCACTGATGTGCTAGAGTGTGAGGTACATAGTATACTTAACACACTACAAGGGAATAAGGTCTCAGCAGTGTCAGAGCTATTGCACGAGCAGCCCATGTGTCTGGTATGTGCCATGGTGGTCCATCCACTACGAAGGCCCTGGCATGCTCAGTAAAGAAAACTCTGTGCTTTCAAATCCAAAGCTGAAAGCCTAAATTAAACTTCACTGAACAACATCCTCTTGTAAGTGAAAAGTATTTGCTGCTTAACCAAAAACAATACTCACAATAACATAACAGCCAGAAGCTATAGCAGTATTTTTTGCAGTGGTTATTCACCTCTGAACAAATCTGTTATTTAAAAACTGACCTGTGTATCACTTTAGAAACTTCTTATTACCCAATAGTAACTACTGGACTAATTTGTTTCAGGGCAAGGAGAGATTATAGGTATGGTAAGACTAGACTGGGTGGAATGGACATGGAGGTGTAGTGAATATTACAGGATCTGAGCCCATCTAATCAGGAGCAACATTCACTTCTGCATTGGGTTGAGACATTTTCCACAAGTGAAAACCCAAAGAGGATGCCAATAATGAACATCTAGAACAATGTGGAGCTCGACTTGATTGCACTTATGAGCTTTTCTATTTTATTTTCAATCAGTTATCAAGGTCTATCTGCTTATCTTTCTTATTAATCTCTTTCTTTGACAAGAGTGCAGTTATAGGTAAATATTTCACTTTAATTCAGACAATATCATCTTCAACTCTATTGTCCAGTGCTTTAAAACCTGGACAGGACAAGAGTCAAGTTGGACAACCATCCATCTCTGCTATGATTATTTTAAATTATATTAACCGTTTTAAATCATTTCTATGCTAAAAACTTTAACTGTTTTAAATCAGTTGTCATGTTCTATTAAGTTAATTGCACTAGTTACCCATATCTGAGCTTTTTTATTGGCAAGCCTGATAATGAAGTTGCTGTGGAAGGCTGTGTACTGACTGAATTACTCTCACATAGATTCTGCATATAATGTTTCCAAGCTAGCTGGGAATTTCATGTAGATGGCCAATTGGGCTGTGAAGAAGAAAGACGTTACATAGTAATGTTGAAAAAAGTACACCAAGTTCAAACTTTAAGGTTTTGGCAGTGAAGACAATTGCTATTTTATCCTCATAGCAAGACAATAACTCCTTCCCGTCCCCATAAATTAATTGCCCAAATAAATCACCCCAGTAATACAATCAAAGAGTTATAGTTAGATATATAATTTCTTGCAAGAGGCACCCAATCTACTATTATATCCTGTTAATAAATTGGTCCTCAAAATCTTCCTTGGTAGAGAAGCCATAGACTGATTACACTTAAAGTGGAATACCTTGTTCTAAACAGGTTGTTGAGTGGATCACCTCTTCACATTCATTTCTATGTAAATATAACTATTTTGATTATCTTTCTAGGACTCTGTGCACATTAGTAAATAGAGCCCTTCATTTTAATTTCAGTATACAATATGTAATACATAGTTTCCATTCACATTTCTGTAAATAATATTTGTATAATCTGCATTTTCAGGTATACAAATACTATACTGACGGGAGTGTGAGTACTTTATGGATATGGCAGTTTCCTTTTGCCACTGCACACAGGAGTTCAAGCAACAGCTACCACAGTGAATGGAGCTGTTTGTTTCTGTATTTATAAAGGTAAATAAAAAAAGTATGTAAAAAATGAAAATAAATGCAAAAATAACATCTGTGTATGTGTCTGTTAATGTACCTGTTTCAGTGGTGTACGACACTTTGTAATTTATAGCATTGTATTATAAGGAATAATGTACATTATACAGATATTAGATCTCAACACAGAAATCAATGTCCTGAATACAATTTTTAGATGGTTATGAAACTCCTAGATGACTGATAGTTATACTTTTCAGTTAGGGGTACATTTTTACATATCCTTTTATCTCAACAGAGTTTGCTTTTATTGGCACTGGCTGGATTATATATACAATGACATCAACTTAATTATGCATTAGCGAGGGCACTAAAGGTCAAAAATTATAAATTGTTCTCCCTCCATAAATCCGATATAATGAGACATCTAACACCTTGGAGTCTTTATGTGTGCACTCAGCCCTGGAAAGGGGAATTATTTCCACTTTATATATCCTTCACACCTCCTCCACACAAACTAACACCCCCATCCGCAAACTCAGGTGGATGGGGCAAACTGCCAAATGAGGATATGTGGGCAACAATAATAGAGAGGGTCTCTAAGGCTTCCATCTTATCCAAGGTAAATGCTTACAAAAATCTATGGGTCTGCTTCTGAATTATGTTGGAGGGGCTGTGGAGAACAGAGATCATTCCTCCACATCTGGTGGTCTTGCCCAAGGAAAGCTTCTTTCTGGGATAATATTGCAACTTTGATTAGCAATGTTACTACCATCCACATCTCCAAGTGCCTATGGTCCTTTCTCCTTTGCTCCCCTATTGAGATCCTGGACAAGTACTGGAAGAAACTGTCTGTTCAGATCCTCAACGCTGTCAGATGCCTTGTCGCAAAACACTTGAAGAATCCTGACCCCCCCTTCTAGACTACAACTTCTCAGTAAAATATGGTAGTTGGCGTCCATGGAAAAAATTTCAGTGTATCTAAATAAGAAAACCCATAAATTCAAATTTGGTGTTATTTACACTGGTCACTCTGGTCCTAACGCATCGCCTGACCAAATTCAGAATATATTATCTCTCTTCCTGTGAACAGTATTGAGTGGGCTGAGCACTGCATAATATTCCACATAATACTTTTTTGGATAAGCAGAATGTTTGTACTTACTGATATTGGTTACTATTGGACGAATCATTTCCAAGCAAACATAGCACTTGATTTTCCACCCATACGAGTATGAGCACTCCATATCTGGATTAAGATATACATCCGGCTGTTAGAAAATATACACTCGGCTGTTGATACCTACGGGGAATCGTTCCCCAACAGCTTGGATGTTTTTCCTTCAGCAGTAACATCAGAACCTCTGGGATACAAAGTGTCCACTTTATCCTTTTCTGACATTCTGGAACTACCGTCTGTGGAGGTGCATATTAACACCATCAATAGGTGTTTAGGATCGGGTGAATTTGTTCTAAACTTCCCACTATTCTATGGAAATTGTGGTGCATTAAGCCACTTATTTGCCACCATATATACCTAAGATATCAGATGATTATATTATTGTGTACTGACCACACACTCTGCTTTTTTAACATTATGAGGATATTTATATCTAAAGACTGAATTCATCTTCAAAATTGCAGCTTTTTCTGCCTTGTACATGCATTTTATTTAATATGTTATTCTTAGCAATTAGATATTCATGTGTTTATATTTGTTGTGATTTTGTGTTGTTTCTGTTTTTGTATTGATGATTTTTAAACCATTCATTTCATTGTTTTTATTATATTAATAAATTTCTTTACAAAGTCCAACATCTCACATATGAATTTTTAAGTACTTTTCCCTTGGCGCTCCCTATTATGTAGTAACGTTGCTTTCTTTTCTACAAGGTTTGGCACCCTTGAACAGGGTAGTGACAGGAATTGGATTTTTATTTATTTATTTATTATTATATATTGTTCCGAATTAGTTCTATTTGGAGCGCACAAGGTTGGTTGTTGTTTTTTATTCCTGCCTGGGGCCCAGTCATGGATCCACCATGGTGCTAACAAAAGTTGCAACATTTTAATTATCATTATAAATATTTAACACTACTTCCTGTGCTACATGCATTAGTGTCTAATTATACTAGCACCGTGGAAATTCTGAGGACTAGCAACTGATTAACATGTTATTTTCTCACTCACCCAATGTGACACAAAGTAAAGAATAAGCATTATCTAGCAGTAAAAACTGTAGAAAATATAACAATAGCACTGACAGAATGTTGCTGCCATGGGCTTATTCACATAGTCAAAGTGTTGTTTTTTACACCTGGAGAATGTGTAGGTTTCAAAACACGATATGTAAAGTCAAGCTATATTGAATTAAGAATCAAGTAAGCTTTAGATTGTGTTTGCACACCTGGTAATCTGTTACAAGCTAGTCTTTTTGTAAGCAAGAAATTACTGAACAGGGAACTGTTCTTTTTTAATGTTATTATCTTGCGATTCCATGAGTGGCTGATATGATTTTATCACAATAAAAAGGTATTATTAATATGCGCTAAAACACTCATTTCTGTTTTAGTATTACTTGTATATTATAAGGAAGACATAGCACATATTGAAATATATTATTAATTATATGAACATAAGGTATCATCTTGGCATTTCAGACCCTGTAGTCGGTGGACCTATGCAAATATATGTCAACAGAACTACTCATCATCATCATCATCTATTTATATAGCGCCAACATATTCCGTAGTGCTTTACAATTGGGGACAAACATAGTAAACTAATAAACAAACTGGGTAAAACAAAGAGGTGAGAAAGCCCTGCTTGCAAGCTTACAATCTATGGGACTCAGTGTTTTGCTCTTTTTAACTCTTTTTTCTTTAACTTGTGGTACATTACCCCAACATCACACTGGAGATCCACGTCCCAGCTTTCATTTTACTTAACCTACCCAGTAGACTCACAACCTTCCTTCTGGATTAACCTGTTATATTTGTTAAGCATGTCCATTTGCCATGTCCATATGCACATGCGGCTTGAACAGACCAACTGATGTTGCCAATAGTAAACCTAGACTAGGCAGATTATGAGAAGTCACACACTTCTGTTGTTAACCAATGTTAAGCATAGAAAAACTAAGAGCCTGAATGCAGCCTGCCTATGTGAAAATAAAGATTGTTTGGCTGGGAGAGGGGTGTTGAGGTATCATCATCACCATCATTTATTTATATAGCGCCACTAATTCTGCAGCGCAGTACAAGAAAATGCACTCACATCAGTCTCTGCCCCAATAGAGCTTACAGTCTAAATTCCCTAAAATACACACATAGACAGACTAGGGTCAACTTGATAGCAGACAATTAACCTACTAGGAAGTTTCTGGATTGTGGGAGGAGCACCCCCACGCGAACACAAGGAGAATATACAAACTGCACACAGATAAGGACCTGGTCGGGAATCGAACTCATGACCGCAGTGCTGTGCGGCAGAAGTGCTAACCACTAAGCCACCGTGCTGCCTATATGATGATTTGGTTGGAGAAGCATAGACAAGACAAAATTTAAAACAACCTCTCATATAATTATGCAAATAAAGGGGAAGTATTTGAATACATGTATCAAATGTGTATTTGTGCATATTAATAATAACTTTGTAAGGAAACTGACCACCACACATTTGCTCAGTATGCTTTTCATGTAACTGAAACTGGGCTTGTGTGTCTTTATAAATAACTCCCAACTATTGTTGAAATAATTTCCCAAAATCTTTTGGACTGACAATTATTGCCAGCCTAAAAAATTGTTACTGATTATAAATGTCATAGCTATTTAAGTTGTTTATAAAATATATACAAATTGAATAATCCAGGGAAAATGCTATGGAACTGAATTTTCAGTAGCCAAGGTTAGTGATCTTTTGCCCCATAATTTGCATAAAACAATCTAGTTCACTTATCACCCACTTCAGAACACTGAAACCACATAATACAATCCGAGACACTCGTAAATACATTTATTTAGTTTTTAGCTTTGATAAGTCAACCAGAGTCTCACTACTAAGATCTGACAATCCCTTCATCCAAAGGAAGGAAGTTCCTAGTTGTCACTTAAACAAAAGAATAATACACAGCCTCCTTTTATAAGTGTATACTTTACCTGTCATCCAACATCCCATTATCATGTCACAGCAGAGTGCACTTTTACACAGGTCACTTTGTTTAAAATGACACGGATAATGCACATGTCAGCGAGTTGACAGTCCTGACCGTCCTTCAGAGATAAAAACGCAAGACAAGCGCCTGTTCTTATCTCTGCTACATGCCTTGGTCTATCATCTAAGTGAGGCAGAACATGAATTCTCCAGAGAGCACTTTTTTCATTTCCTGATTTTAAGAAAATCAAATAAGCCCCATTTGTCTTCATCTGAATATGCTTGACCTGTTCAAACGATGATGTCTTCCATTTTATAACAGGCTGTATATGCTGAATACAAATGACATGTGTGTCTTATAGCTCTTGTCTTTTAACAAAGCAGGTCTATTTGGTTAGAAAACTCGGATTTCAAGAATTAAAAAATCTGGGTATATTTATAGAATGCAGTTGAGAGTAGATTTTGATTACAGCTGACTGAGGGCAAGATGAGTAAACATACTCAGCATTTTTCAGCGAATTAAACAAGCTACAGAAGCGAACATAATGGTAAATTAAATAGTATCTGTATTTTTCTCAAGTAAAGCCAAAGTAGGAATGGGAGAATAAAATCTGCATTAAAGGTACCATAGGTGAGTTGAAAACTACCCTAAATGTTTTAGGCAGATTTGTGAGCGGATATAGAAGATCCAGTAGAGCACTTTAGAATAAGCTGCAGTTTGCGCACTGAAAGTAAAACATCTACATAAATTACAGTCTATGTTTTCAGGTGCATGTATCTGAATATGTGTGAGTATGTGGAAGCATCATGATAAACTCTAAGCTATTTGGATGCACCAAAAGTAAAGATACAGCAGTTATCATCATATCATTATCAACTTAATGGTGATGACTGCCAATTAAAAAAAAGAAAATAATAAATAGATGAACAAAAAAGGTAAGATCCTCACCAAAAAATAATTAACCATGCTTTGCCAGTTTGGGCTGATCACACCATAACAGGGAGATCTGGGTCATGGGGTCCCTGTTTTATAATGTTACACCAGTCCCGGACTGTTCAGCATGGGTCTCAATTCCCTAGAATTGTTGGGCCCACAAAAGTACATGCAGGCCGCCTTCCTTGGGCAAACCAGCCACATGCTGAATAGAAATGGTACTCCTCCTAGCACCTCAGAGTAGTTGGTGCCAGGGTAACAGTTTAAAGTGCGTAGATCATTAAGAACATTTGTGAAATTACAAGTGCCAGCACGTCCTGGTAGCTTGGGCCCTCTGAAATATGTAGTTACACTTAAAACCAACTCTAAGTCATGTCAACACTTGGCAACCACAAAGCCAGACTTTTATCATAACTAGATAGACCAGTGAGACTACCTGTAACTCTCCTGTAAAACATTCTTAATATAGTACATTCTCAATCTGTTAATGGCTCTCAAGAGTTGGAGTCAGCAAACAGAGCAACAGAAGTATAGTAAATTACCCAAATCAGTCTCCTTGTGTCAATATTGATATTGGTATAAAACCAGTAACAAAAACCTAAAACATTAATTTATAGACGTTGCCACAAAGATAATAATTTGCTCTACTGGTGTATAGGTATCATACATATATTGATTGTTTTATTATTATTATTATTGTTATTATTATTATTTGTTGCTAATAATACATCTCATATTGCATATACATTCATAGTAGAAGTGACAAACAAAAGTACAGAATGAGTCTTTGTTTCATATCAAATGTATAGTGCTAAAGTTGGTCCGATAATGTGGATTAAATTGCATGATAACAAAATCTGCAGAGACCTGAAAAATACTCACAATAGGTTCCTTACATTTGAATTTTTAAAAATGCGAATAGGTCAAGACATAAAATAATGTTGTTATAAATGTAGCATTACATTAGTATAAATTATGTGTGGAACTTTGACCTACTGAGCACAATAGATACAGGCATCTAATATTTCACTTAAAAAATTATATACATTCTTGGACAGACTATTTCTAAAGATATTTCATAAATCAGTACAATTGGTTCCATTTTCGTCAGTGGTCATTACTAATGTATTAAATTAGCTGGGTCATGTTGCACAATGTGGAAAATAAGAAAAATAGAATTATATTGTAGTAAAGCATAATAAGTTCTCATGGCTGGAAAAATTGCATAATTTGCTTTACATGTCACTAACCAATCCTCAGTTACCTGCAACTGACAGCACATTCACAATTCAATGAAATAATGAGACACTTACCTTAACCTGTTGATTATATAAGAACAACGTGTGTATTTAACATCAATGTTAAAACATACATTGAGAATAATTTAAATTGGGAAATATTTAAGCTGATTTATCAATTAGCTTTGTTTTTGGTTTTTTTGCTTCACATACATTACGCGGTTACTGTTGACAATAACATGACTATTACCGGATATGATTTGCCGACATTCGACAACAGTGGTTTGTCCTAAGTATTGCTTAGCTGAGTCAACTGTGTATTTTGCTGCGATGAGGGTTTTTTTTTTATCACCACTATAAGCAGCAATGAAACATCGCAATTATCACCGTAGAAAGGGGCTTACCCAATATAGGCCCCAATGCTTGTTACTTAGAAAATAGGAAGAAATATGTATATTTTTTTTATAAACAAGTATTTTTATAAACACATTAAATATAAAACAAAGTTTCCTTATTTAATGGCAGAATGCTACTGACGAATCACAATTCAAATTTTCTAGTTAGATTGACATCATCTTTTACTTGAAATAGTCCAACAGACCATTTTAGAAAATACTATTGCAGCTTGCATTTGATTATGCACAAAAAGATGACTTGTAATCATTAGTAATGAGCAAGAAAAATAATCACTTATCTGGCAAGAGAAAACATTGCTAGTGAAATATTTTTACTTTGCCTGGCTTACCATTAAGTATTAAAGGCCCACGAGATACACATTAGTTCACAGTAATAAAAAATAAATCACAAAAAATAACAGATTAGATTTTACCTTTTCTTCCTGCTCGCTGTCACTGTCACACTGGAAAAAAAAATGCAGAAAATGGTCACTTTATTTTTTAAAACAAATATCAACACAAATTAATACAGGGTCTGGTATCTGGAACAAGAAATCAAACACTCTTTGTCGAATTATGATGAGCTTTAAGTTAACACTTTGACAACAATACAACAAGTTAAAAAATATTAATAATAATAAATTGACCTGTGTCTAGATTTTTGATATGCCACTCTCATGTTGTCATTGGAGATTACTGAAATAAACAATGTGAATGCACTAGCACATTTTAAATAGAGATGTTCACTGACCACCGAGTTCTGGTTTTCGTTTTGGCTTTGGCAAAATAGCCCTTGCGTGTTTTGGTTTTGGCTTTGGATCCAGATTTTTTTCTAAAAACCCTATTTTTTTTTTTGCTAAAATCACATATATTTGCTTCCCCCTCCCTACATTATTATTAACCTATTTAACACTAATTTCATGTCATTTGCAGTCAATTTTGACCACCTCACAGGTCACAATATTATTTTCATACACTTTCAAACAAAAGCTGCAGATTTAAAAGACCAAGCCTGCCAGACATATTATTTGTATTTTAGCAATGACAATTAGCAATGGAGCTCTCCTCTTTCTATGTTACCTATATGACACAGTACAATGTGACTGTAGATTTAGAAGACCAGGGGGTAAATGTATGAACGTGCGGGTTCTTCAACACCCGCGTGTTCAGCGTGTTCGGCGATTAAATTTCAAGCGGCGCTACATTGTAAAGGGAAGTTTCCCTTTACAATGCAGCGCCGCTTGAAATTTAATCGCCGAACACGCTGAACACGCGGGTGTTGAGGAACCCGCACGTTCATACATTTAACCCCAAGTCTAACCTCCTGTCCATTCAAACTCCTGCCCGCTCCCTGCGCTCAGCCAATGATTGCCGCCTCTCCTCCACTCTTATCACCTCTTCCCACTCCAGAATCCAAGACTTTTCCCGTGCAGCCCCCCTTCAGTGGAATGACCTCCCTCATTCCATCCGTCTCTCTCCTACTCTGTGCTCCTTCAAACGTGCACTGAAAACCCACCTCTTCCTTAAAGCCTACCAACCATCCACATAACCCCTTCATCTCCTCCACTCGCTCTCCCTCTCTCCCCTTGCCTCATCTGGCTCCCCTTGTGCCTGTTCTGTTTACCCTCCCTTAGGATGTAAGCTCACATGAGCAGGGCCCTCTTCCCTCCTGTCTCCCTACTTGTTCTTCTGCTCCATGTTTTTACATTAGCCTGCCTGGAGTTTCTGAAGTACTGGTATTTTTGTTTATTGTTTTGTACTGTTTTACCCTGTATAGTCTACTGCTTGTACTGTGTACGGCGCTGCGGAAATCTTGTGGCGCCTAACAAATAAATGATAATAATAATAATAAGACAACACAGTGAGTCATTAGATATATTATTACTTGTGACTCTACTTTATCAAGCCTAATACTATGCCCAAACTCTATGTTATCATTTCCAACCAACAAAATAATCATAATTATCAAAATCATAACCATACAACTAATTATTACTCTGCATTATAAAGTAAATTCTCCAGAAAAACAAAATTATATAGTGGAACTGTTTTAGGATGTCAAAACATAAACCAAAATGTAATCATGTACCGTTAAATTCAAATATAAGAAAATATATTTTTCCTTCTTTGCTTTTGAACCAATTATTTAAACCATCCTGTTAAACATCTTGTCAGTATGAACATAGATTTCCATCAAAGTGTTAAGCTTCCTGCCTCCAACTGTCCAGTTCTAATTTCAAGGTCCACTTAATTCTGCATGAGGTAATTACAACTACACCCAGAAGCCTCTTCTCTCCAGAGTTAAGCATATGGCGAAGGACTGAGACCTACTGGTGTCCATTATGTAAGCAGCACGGCTGCCAACACAATTAAAAATGCACAGGCTTCTTTCCCAACACACACACAGTGATTGACAGCTTCACAATTTGGACAGTCACTGTGTCTGCCAACAGCTTCTTCTGCACTGGGCCCACATGGCACAGTGAGAAAACACTTCTATCTCTAGTATTAAATTCTCTTACTGACCTGAGGACTGTGCCACCGGCTCATCAGGAGCATGGCATCTAATTTACAGCTCCATCCCATGGATCCCTCAGTGCCAGCTTCTGGCAGAGACGGATGATGGTCAATCCCTCCAGCTTATAAATTATGCAAAAGCAATAAATGCACTCAAGAAGCAGCACACATATCTCTCTAGCTATTGATTGAAATATATTTGTAAAAAGACAAAACAGGGACATAGGAATAATCAGAAACTCATCTTTTGCATGATAGTGATAAGATAAATGATTTAATGTCTGTAAAGGGTTAACTTGTCAACAGCAACCATAAATAAAAGTACCTTTACATAAATGAACACTGGGCCAAATGTAATTATTATCTGTGATTTATTAATTGTCATCGCTTTAACAAATAGTATAATCCATAGAAACGAGTTAAGCTATTACTGATTTTGTAATAACCAGAGCACATCCTTTGAGTGCTAGAAGACTGTCATAGAGCTCCTCCTGATTTGCATTTACGTCCCCTATTTTCTGTGACAAAATGAACTGTGCACGAGCAAGACAATGAATAGGGGAAACACAAACTGTAATAAATTAAATGTTTAATGAGAAAGAAGGAGTAGTTGCTTTTTATGAATGGATCCATAATGTAATAAAACAAAAATAAAAGCCTGCTGGCAGTGTGGTATCTCGTCAGTTTCTGTATCATAAAATAAAAAGGGAATCAAAAGAAATATTTAGTAGCGTTAGCATATTAAAAATTCATTAAAAATATCATAGCAACTGTACCACTACTTTACAAGCCTCATTATATCATTCTGTGCAGTGGTGAGATATATTTTGCAGAAACCTTCGTAATCAGGCCTAGATTAGTGGAAGTTCCACATAGGCACAGACCTACTGTTGCAGAATTGGATCATTCCACTAGCGGCTTGTAATTCAACATTTTATTTTCCTTTTGTACTTATTTTTATGGTTCTGCACTTATGCTAGGCAGGGACTGGCTGACTGGCAGACTTTAGCCCAGGGAGCAAGCACGCAGCACTAGCCCATAAGTAGCGGCCCATCCTTAAAGGGTGGTTTCGATTTAGTGTTGCTTAGACCAGAGGTACTTTTGTTATTATAAATGATAAATCTTAAACAATGAAATTAAATAATGCAACAAAAAACAAACCTCACTTTATATTTACTTCTCTCTACAGCACCTTTTTTTTTTTACATACCTGGCTGATTATTATGGGATTTATCAAAATGCAAAATACCTCTGTTTGTTTTAAAAACCTGATGTTTTTGCCAGCAAAAGTGATTGTTTTTGCTTCACCCTATATGCTAATAGGGTTATTATTTGTTTCAGGGTTAACCAAAAACAAATAATACTAGAGGTGGCACTGGGAGGAGGAACAGAGCAATAGGTGTCAATCTGACACCCTGGCCCAGAGTTGGTTTAGGGCTCTGGGGGCTCGGGGCACTTTACATAGGGGGGTTCTCATGATGTAACATGGTTATCATTTTAGACATATTTTAGACAAATACCCAGACAATACTGTGTGCAATACAGCTAGGTGCACGCAGCTCTGCCTTCACTAGTGGTACAGTGTGAAGCAGGACATACCTCCCAACTGTCCTTCACTAAGCAAGACAATCACCCAAATTCTGGACTAGTTGGCAGACTTTCCTGCTCTCTTCTAACTGTTCTTGCAACTTTCACCACCTGTGGCTGCTGGTGTCTTTAGTTGCTGCTTGTCTGGACCCTGGAATGTAGGGGGCCCTATTTTGGGAAAAAAATGGGAACATGAAATTTAGAAGACTCCTACCGGCCCTTGTGTTAAAACAGTAGCACCCATATTTTATAATTAGGCCTCCCTCCAGCCCCATCATTAATATAATAATATTCATATTTGCCAAATTGATCTATTTCACTTCCACCAGCCCTGACATTAAATTAATAGCAAATTTCCTCCCTCCAAACAGCCCCAGCAATAAATTAAATAACATTTATGTTTAATAAATATAACCATTTTCCACAACCATCCCCAGCATTAAATAATTCATATTCACATTTATTAAATAGCCCTCTTATAAATCAGCCCCATATTCAATTAATAGCACCCAACCACCCCAGCATTAAATTAAAGGTCCCATCTCCACACCTTAAATTAATAGACACCACTATTAAATTAAATAGCCCCACAAACAAATTAAATTGCACCACCATCACCTACAAATAAAATAGCATCCATTAAATAATTATCCCTCACCTGCACTGCATTAAATAACCTACCATCCACACTATATTAAGACCACCTTTCCCTCACACATTATATTAACATACTTCCCCCCCATAAACACATTATATTTGCATACTCCTCCCCTCTCAGACACACACACACACACACACACACACACACACACACACACACACACACACTATATTAACATACTCACCCCTTACACACATATTATATTAGCATTCCCCCCTCCCATTACACACAAACCACACACACACTAACATACATTACATTAACATACCCCCCACTTACCTTGTTTCATCCGCGCTGTCTTGCTGTTCTTCACACATGGGATGGCTCCTGTCATGTGGTGTGCATGCCATGTAAAACGGGGTCACATGATAGGCCACACATAGGGGAAGGAAAAAAAGGGAGGGGGGACAGATCGGAAGGATCCATGGCCATTGATGGACGGTGGCTGGTCCCAGAGGAGGGACCAGGCACCAAGTAATAGAGACTTGGGCTGGTCTCTGCATCTGCCCAAAATAGTCTTTTTTCAGTCTGGGTTGGGGGGCATTTGCCCCATTGCCCCCGACCCAGCCCACCTCTGATGCTGGGACTGGGGTAATGAATGCACATTTACTTACTGGTAAAATATATTTATTCTTATACAGATGAGATGTGGTGTTTCAAGCTATAGTGGTTTGTGTCAATGAGGGGATGCACATCAGAGGCCCAGTGCAGCAAAAAATGAAAACCCTGATTTTAAGTATCTTGTATAAAGCAGGAGCAGCAATGCCACCTAGTTTTGCAGAGCAAGTTTAATGAATTTATGTACAGGTGTGTGTCACGAATGCACTCCCAGCATTCATGATGTGGATGTTTACTGTAAAGGGTTAAACAACATTTCAGCGCTCTTTCTCACACTCACCTACCACACAGGTTACTAATCAAAGCCCAATGCAGTTCTCTCACATCCATACACACCTAATCTCTGCCACCTCCTATTATATTAAAGCAATAAAACCTCACACTGTTTTACACAAATGTATCCACTGGCAAACACTATGCTCCTTGTTAGTCAAAGGGTTAACAATTCACACTCCAGCATTCACAGGATTCACATGGAGAAACAATATTTCTCTTCAAAAAAGAGTTTTATGGATTCTTAAAATTTTATATTTAATATAAAAAGGTTTATAATAAAAATAATAATAAATAACATACAATATAAATATAAATATAATACAGTTACAAAATAAAGGGATACAAATACAGAAGCTCCCTGGAGCTGATAATTTTCCATAACTGTTCCCTCAACTTCCTCTTTAATTTAAGTTTTACAATTGTTAAACGGACATATTGACAAGGCTCTTTTCTTTAAAAAAATGTGTATCATTGTTTTATTGTTGGATTGCTGAACATCTTGTTTTACGTCTTAAAACTGTTTGTACAAATTGTCATTTCAAAATAACATTTTTAAAAAGACATAGGTTCCCATTCAATAAACTAGTCATAATCTCCCACACATTTGCATATGAAACATGATATTATTGTGACATTCCTAAGACTCAGTCAGGAAAATATGTGATTACTGTAGGTTCTATATACATCAGTTATTTACAATTCACACACAGTATGCATTTTGTGTTGTTGTATTTAAAATGGCACCAATAGTTTCCAAATCATGAAATATGAAAAACATATGTTTTGATATTTTCTGTATCAACACCTAAGCAGCTGATATATTTTGTCTGTTATCCATGTCAATTAAAGAACCTTTCATGCTGGTGTTTTCTTGTTTGTACAAGATCATAGTTAGACCATCTACCCTATGTAGGAAGGGACATGGGTGATCTGAGGAAAGAAGGGTTGTGATATGCATATGTTAAGTGAGTTTCCTAAAATCATCTCTTTGGGCATTTTGATATATCTATTCTAATTAATTCCCTACAGGGCTCAATAGTCAACCTTTTAAAACAAATGATCTTATCAGAAAGCCTGTATGTACATTCATATCTATCACTTTAATGTTTTATTTAGGCCTCCACAATGACAAGTCATATTCTCCACAGCAAGGTTATGGGTTAGATATCCTTGCTACAAAGCACATATTTTGGGGCATTTTTCGCTAGGCAGAGGGGTGCAGGGATATAAGGCCCTTTCTAAAAGAACTTGATTTCTGCAATAGTTTTGAGCTAACAGAGATCAGGTCTCATCCTATATTTTTAACGAGTCAGTTTTGGCTTTGCCCACTGATTAATAATGGCTAACACACCTTTTGATCACTGTGAGAATTGACTCTGTACTGTTGCATTTAGTAATTGTTTTTCACAAACTAATAAAGGTGTCAGTTGCACTTGCTGATTATCATCAATTTCACACTGTGCACAGCATAGTGCAATTTCGTCCGGTTAGTTCATGACAACATAGAGAAAATGCTCTGTTGTAGATACAAGAAATCTTGGAAAACCGGTTGGATTCAGGAGTATCAATGAAATTATGTGGCTTCATTTTTTCTGCATTTAACAGTATGTATGATTTGTTAATTTATCAGTAGTGGTATTCTGAAAATTCATTAGTAACGCTGTCTTATATACGTATTTAAAATAAGCGTATAACTTATATGCAGTAAGGTACCTAGACAAAATAACAGCTCCTTTACATTAATTTGTTACATTATGGAATAAAATTGGATCCATTGTAGAATTTTTACCACTGAAAGATATAAAATAGTATAAATACTGTAAAGCTTTTTAATTATTAGTTTTAATAAGGAATGGAGAAGTTACCAATGGATCAGGTAATTTTTCTCCATTCATTATCCCTAATGCTGAGAGAAATTCTACTCTGTTCTCCCAATATACAAGTTGGAATAACATGTTCAATATGCTTAGTTGTACTTGTGTGGCTTAATGAGCAACAAAAAGCAATCAACAACAATGTCATGGACGTATTCCAACCTGCTGGATTGGGCCTGCTAACATCTTTAGTTATGTCAAACCATAGCTGGCAAATGCAGCGCTAATTTCTTAATTCCTACAGGTGTCCATTTTGCTGCTGGCATGCAGGATCTCAATTTAATCAATCCTATACAGCTCTGAACATGTTACATACATACACAGATTGTGAAGAAATAGTCATTGCGCAGTTTGAAAATAGAGGTTCCCACTAGATGAAATAACACATTTGTTATGAGTGTTTGGCTTTGTGAGCAACAACTATATCGTGGTCAGAAGCTTTCCAGGCTGCTGGATGATGCCTACTGACATCATGGGCAATGGCAAATCACATGGGACTTATGTCAGCTGCTTTTGCCATTGCAGCAGATGATAATCTCAGTCTTGTGAGTAATGAACACTGTGCGGTAGCCATCAAGGCCATGAGTATGACCAGTAATAAAAACTGAATCTCCACACTGGAGCATCCTCTGCTCAGATCCAATAAACTGTACAGCAGCCTATATTTGGCTAGTATGCATAGTTTAAGAAACAAAATATTTTAAACACAGAAGGACATAGCAATTATTGAAGGTAGTGGGGGCAGTTATATTGAGATGAACTTTGCCATATAGCATAACAGAGGCCGAGGAGAAGAGAGATGAGGCAACAGAATGTCTATACTAGTTAAAATAAAATAAATGGATGTGGGTGGGGAAGTAACACAAGGTGACACAATGAGGAAATGGTGGTAGACAAATTTAAGAGAAGTAAAGGTTCATTGGGATTGCATAACATCCAACACAACATTAAAATATAATAATGTTATAATTACACCACAATCCCCCCCTAAAAAAGCTTTCAAAGGCATGTGCCAAATTGGCACTTTAATACTAGTGTCATATTAGTATCAAAAGCCAGGGCCGCTGCTACCACTAGGCACCAAGATTTAGGGAACGTAATGTCAATAATTCGGTAGTTTTAATCTCCTCTACACCAGACAA
Source organism: Mixophyes fleayi (assembly GCF_038048845.1). NCBI lineage: Eukaryota > Metazoa > Chordata > Amphibia > Anura > Limnodynastidae > Mixophyes > Mixophyes fleayi. Next base: position 174,848,690 of record NC_134403.1, on the reverse strand, counting down.
AATTGACAACAGCAAGTTGTATGTCAGAATGGGGAACAGAACCAATTAGGGACAAGTCTGTGCAGAACAAAAATTAAAGGGAGAATTCAATGTGGGATATTTAAGAGCAAATTTTGTAGGAGTAACATAAAAATTCAGCAGTCAAATGCATTATGAGGCAAACGTTTTCACTAATTTCTAGAATTGACATCATCCCAGTTCTATTCATAGGGTAAATGTCACATCAAAGTCCTCAACCTCTTACCACCCATTCATTAAATAAAGCTTTCCTGCTTTTCTCCAAAACAAATACTGACTGATTTAGCCTCATTTATAGCTTAAATTAGTTTTGAGAACAAGGGGACCTTGTAAAAACCAATTATTACATTTGGCTATTGTTGGTTTGAACCTTTTTTTTTACATTGAACACAATGGACCTGATTCAGTTGATCTAGAACATGCCTGACCCCAACTATAAATCTGCCATTACATTTTTAATTTGCCTTCCCCTCCAATGCAACATGGTTTTGCCAAGGTGCAAAGTTACTAATTTTTTTGCTTTACTTTCCTCAATGAATCAGGCCCAATGTACTTCTTCACCACAATGTAATTGGAAGGTGCAAAATGCATCCCATTAATAGCATTGGATAAGATCAGACCTCCATCAGTTCAGAGCTGGTGCAAAAGTCCAGTGTTTTTGCAGAACGTAAATGAATGTGTGCACTTCTACAAAGCAAGTAATGCCCATACAACGGTGTCTCTCCTTTTAATAAATGAAATCTGCTTTTTGCCCAGCTCTTCATAACCTAGGCGACCAAGTGAAAAAACTCCGTACTTAATTTTTTAATGTATAAAGTATTTTATGGTACATTTTGGAGGTGCCATTTCACTTCTATGGGGTTCAGGGGTGTGCTAGACATACGATGGAAGAAGGTGTAAAAGGCCTTTCTTATATCTACACTTATCTTTCTGATTTTTCTGAATGTATGTTTTACAACAGCATGTAACCATAACACTTAATCCAAAATGTTAATCTGTCATAAACAGCAATGTACAACACAGTAAGTACAGGGAGTAAAAAATAGCCGTGACTATGACTAGTGGATGTAAATAAAGGAAGCTGTAAGGAAACATAACAGAGTAACAAGATAAAAGAGCAAAAAGAGTAAAAGAATAATTATTAAGTGTAAGAAAAGCTGCAAAGTGCTCGATCCTACTAGGAACCAAAGAAGTGCCTCACCATATGAAGTGACAGTACACTCACTGACATGATGTTGGCAAAGGCCTATTCATAATTCGTATCACAATCACGGTTAACATATTAATATCTCTCTAAAAACATGTAATACAAAACAAAGAAAACCAAACCCAGTTAATTAGAATTGCTAAACAACTATTTTAATAAAAACAATTTCTATCACCTCATTGGGAAAAGAAATACAAATACCATGTGTTTATAATAAATGACTATTTCATATAAACATATTGTACTCTATTGACATACTGGACAGATCTGCATTATACAAAGATCGTGAATTTCATTACTCTGCAACTTACATGACCCACAAATCCCTGGCTGCAGCAAATGGGCAATTTGTTTCAGTATGGAATTCATTGAGACAATTATACTATACAAAATAGTCAGTGTTTTGATTACTGTAGATTCGGTTGGGTGATAAAACACCAAGAGTAGCTGTTTTCTGTTCAACCATTTAAAGCCTATGTGGTTAGATAGGAATTTGGTTATTTGACTAAAATAAAACTTGTTACTATAACGGTTTTATTAAATTGTGAGCCCTGAAATGGTGCATTCAAACCTTTTCTGACCAAACTTAGTGGAAAAAACAGTATACATTACATTCCCATATTACAGTAAGTTAGTATTTCAAAACAGTTTTCGCAAGTGCTTAAAGCAAGTAAGAAATAAAAGACCATTTAGAAATATTTCCAAGGTTTATCTGCTGATATTAAGCATATCTTTTAGGTAGGAATGAGTAAATTCTCCACAGTTAGGTTCATTAAACAGATCATCTAGTACCACCAAAACCACAGACTTCAGCTAGTCTGGATGTACAATACTGGAAATATTAAACTAATATTCAACAAAAAAAAAAAAGAAAATTTACCAAAGGCTGATAACGATGATGTCATAGTGGCAGCCTTTTTGGATTCACAGTCCCTGTCATAGACACTTTATGTGGTTACACATACTTTTTATGTGGTTCCCCTTACCACTTTTTTTGCAGAAATAACTTAGTGGTTGTGAGGTAAGACAGAACTAGAATATATCATATTGCATCTTCTGGACCACAGTATTAGTGTTGCCTTACATTGCTTGGAGGTCTGGCTTTACTGGAACCATCTAATTTAATGAACAACATTTGAGGAAGAAACCACAACCCCCAAATATCATGCCTTCCCACTTTTCTAATTTAAGTATACTCCCAAAGTAGTATTCACCTGTGTGAATTATTTTCTTGTAGTTCTCCTTTGAGTGCATGAGTGCCTTCTATACACTTTGTTACTGTTTTCACATTTGTCGGCTTCATCAATTCAGAAGCCTACACAGAGCACAAAGAGTAGATTTGGCAGAGCCAAATCATCCATTAGGCAACCTACGCTAATGTCAAGGGCCCAATAGGCATTTAGGGGCATGGAGAATTCAAACTTATTTTTATGAGGGGGTTTAATGAACAAAGGAGGAAGAAAAGGGTCAAAACCAATATATTGTCTAGATTTGGTCTGGCGAGCACTTTGATAATTTTTCTTTCTTCTACTCGAGTGCTTTTTGAGTGCAGTTTTCATAGTAGTGAACACCATTGAAATGTCAATGACAAAAGACATACAGTCATGGCCAAAAGCTTCGATTGACACAAATATTATTTTTCACAAAGTCTGCTGCCTCAGTTTTTATGATGATAATTTGCATATACTCCAGAATGTCATGAAGAGTGATCAGATGCATTGCAATTCATTTCAAAGTCCCTCTTTGCCATGACAATGAACTTTATCCCAAAAACAAAACTTCCACTGCATTTCAGCCCCGGCACAAAAGGACCAGCTGGCATCAGGTCAGTTATTCTCTCGTTAAAACAGGTGAGAGTGTTGATGAGGACAAGGCTGGAGATCACTTTGTCATGCTGACTGAGTTAGAATAACAGCCTGGAAACTTTAAAAGTGGTGCTTGAAATCATTGTTCTGATTGATTTTAATGAAAACTTTTTATAGAGGATGAGTCTGTTGTCAGTTTTAATAGATGAATGGCTTGCTATGTCTTTAAGCTACATAGGATAAAGACCGTGGCTAAGAATTTTGTAGATAAACAGGTGCTGATCAACATGGGTCAGTGACTTTTATTTATTGTTGTATTTATATTCTGTTTTGCTGGATACTTGTCAATTTCTTTGGATGTCTGCTATGTCGCTTAGCTTTTTCTTTGGCATTTTCTGGTGCATTATTCATTTGCAAATTAGTGCAAGGTGAAACAGCACAGAACATTTAACAATAAGCACTATAACTCCGGAAGCTCAAAGCACAGCTAGAGAAAAAGGGTGAGGGAAAAATTGCACCAGCTGTTAACCTGAGCCCAAAAGGGTGGGTGCGGATGACAGGTTAAGAGCCCCTGAGAGGTGCAGAGAAAAGCGAAAGGAGTCAGAGGGCAGTAGGTCCAAAAGGAGGTGGGCTGAGTAGCTGGAAAGCAAAGTTACAAGTGGTGGAAACAGGAGGAGAGAAAGCCCTGCTCAGAGGAGCGTACAATCTAAAGGGAGGGGTAGACAGACTGAGAGACACAAGGGTGAAACGGAGAAACAGGTGAAACGGAGACATGGAGGGGGAAGAAGGGATGAGAGGGAGAGGTAGCCGACAAGGTGGGTGGTTAAGCAGGTGACTGGAAGGCTTTTAAGAAAAGGTGGGTTTTTAATGTACGTTTGAAACTGGACAGAGTAGGGGATTTTTGATGGAGCAAGGGAGCTTGTTCCAATGTAGGGGGGCAGTGTGGGAGAAGTCTTGGATACGTGCATGAGAAGAGGCAATCAGAGTGGAAGAGAGGCGACGATATTTGGCTGATCTCAGTGGGCGGGATGGAGTGTGAATAGAGATGAGGTTGGAGATGTAGGGAGTAGTGGAGTTGTAAGTCAGTGTGAAGAGCTTGAAAAGGATTCTGTAGGGGAAGGGGTGCCAGTGGAGGGCTTGGTAGAGGGGGGGAGACAGAAGTGGAGCATCGAGGAAGAAAGATGAGCCTAGTGGCTTCATTGAGTGCAGATCGAAGAGGATTCGTTGATTAGTTGTTTTGTGGTGTGTGCCAGGTTTTTTTACACGTCAAAAACAGCTCAAAAAACATATTGTATATTTAAAAATATTTGCTTAGTTTTGTTTAATATGTGTGGTTGCCTATGTTGCCCAAATATGCCTTTCCAGAGTCATTTGAATATGCACCCTGCAAGAGAAGGTTCCTTGTTAATTCATGCAGATGGCAGATGTCCAGGTTCTAAATCATCCTGATTTCAAAAGATGCTTTAGTTACTTAGGATATGACCTTAAATTTTTGGTTCGCTCTTAAATTGCATAGGAGCAGCTTCTGAAGCTGCTGGTGAGGTAGTATTGATGCTCTCTTTAGAAGACATACTGATCCTCATTTTGTTTGTAAATTTTCATGTCATTTTTTTCCAGTTATGTTGGTTTTTCTCCCATCCCAATGAGAGATTCCCACTTTTGGTACTACTGTATTGTGGTGATCTGAGAATGCTTCCTTTTTATTTAGTTTATTCTTGATATGGTTAGCGACCAGCTTCAAGGAAATTGCCACCACATTTTCTAAATATAATGTTATTCATTATGTGTATTAATTGTGTTCTATAACATATACTGCTGTGGTTGTAATAAAAAAAAAATCAAACATACAAAAATACCATATGTGATAAAGGCAGTTCAGATATCTTCTGATCCTAAATCTAGTCTAAACTAATTAATGGTGTTGTCCTGATGATAAAATAAGCATGACTTTGAAGTTATATTTTTTTGTTTTCAACTGCAAAAATGGTTTGGCATGCCCTGAGGGATATCTTCTCTTGTTGGTGGTAATGACAGCTGTTAAAAGTAATATTTGGGCACTTTAATGCAGTTTCTAGATTAAGAATGCTTTGGGCCTAGACAAACGATCTCACAATTCTGCTTTGATTGCTTACCTTTTACATTATGCTCAATCTCCCCCTTCTATACTTCTGTTTAGCATGATACCTTCCCAATAACTTTACTCAGACATCCATATTATTGGTGTATGTTGCACTTAGAAACACCCTATGAGGAACCCTTTATATGAAGAAAAAAATTCATGCATAAAATGTACTTTCTACATGCTTATGTGGATTCATAACCACAAAGTCAGCAACCACTCCGCCATTCAGCATTTCAGGTTGCTGGGTGGCGCCTACTTACTGCATTGGCATCAGCAAAACATAGGGGACTTATTTCAGCTGCTCATGCCCATTAAGGTTTTGATCAAATAAAAAGAAATACCCATGTTAGAGCAATCTGCTCAGATCATTTAATTACAAATTTTAAAATTTAATTCCAAGCTATGACCTTCACAGAAAATGTTTTTTAATTGTTTGCAAATGTTTTAGTATTCTAAATGTGGTTGTGCAGGTTAAATGGCAATTTGCAAATTTGCTGCAATTTTAAATCATTTAGTGTATGCTTAGTTACCTTTCACATTGCTATTAGGCATCCATTTTTAGGGTCTAACTATGATGGTCAGACATTTTTAGTAAAAACGTACTACAATATCAATTTGCCTATGATGCATAGTGTAAATGTAGAAAATAAAATACTACAGGGGTTTAAATTGAGAAAACACTTTTACATCATGCCGGTGGCATAACAGAGAAAGAACAGATAATAAAATGCAGCCCTTGGATGTTGAAGCTAGGAAAAACAAAAGGCTATATAAAATGAAAGTACCAGAAGTTGGTACAATGAACGAATAGCAATAGACAATTTTAAAATAATTAAGCGACTGTGTAACATCCAATACAACATTATAATATAAAAATGTGCATTGCACCGCGATCCTAAATCAAACAAAAAAACTTGCAGTGGCATATGCAAAATGTCAATGTTAATACCAGTGGCACATTAATATCAAATGCATTATGAACTTCTGACAGTAAACCTGCAGGAAATAGAATAAGGAGGGAAAGAAAAGAAAGCTGGACAAAGAATTTAAATGGAGGCAGAGTCTCAAATCATGAACATGTTACAGATAATGAATCTTGATATTTAGAAACAGGAGGCGTACACAAAAGGTACTCAGGAGCTTGTATGGGCCTTGTCGAAGTCAGCAAATTGGATAAAGTCATTTCAATTAAAGTGGAGCAAACTTGGTTGTCTTTGTCTGAAAAGATGCGTATTGTACGCTACGACGTACAAGGGCACGCTACGGCGTGAAAGGGCGTACGCATCTACTACACGTGGCAGCAACAGTAATTGGTCTTTTACCATACATTCGCACAAACACGCATACTTATAAAATATTACACATTAATGGTAGTTGCAACACATAGTCAGTTATGTCGAAATATAGTAGTATTTATATGTTATATTAGAGTTACATGCATATTAGTGAAATACACGGAACAGGTTGAAGGAATCATATAAAGAGTGGTATCATAATAAACCTCTTTACATATCCTACTGTTTGATTCACTCTGCGAGGGAATCGCAGAGTGCATACACAAGTTATGAATGATAGGAAATTATGAACTACTTAAGACTAAGGAATCTTGGCGGGAAGAGCCGAACAATACCCCCTGGAGAGGTGACCCCCTCCTTTGGATTCCTTAGGATGAAATAGCCAATGATTGACAACCCCTTGGACCTTCCTGAGACCTGGACCAATAGATGCAAGCTATACCATCTTCATTGTGTTACTGTTTTTTTGTGTGTATGTAAGCAGCAGATTCACATCTAGTGTTCAGACATCTTGTCCCCAGACTTCAGGATTGAATGCTGCACACTGGATCCAGAGCGCCTGCGATAAGTAACGGCTGTATTTATTATCACTTCGCCTGAGCATATTATTCTACTATTTGCGAATAAATCTTTGTGCGTTGGAAACACAAATCGAGGTTCGACAATTATTATTATTGGTTAGCGACAATACGCACATAACAATTTGGGGCTCGTGAGCTTTGGAGGTTTCGTTGCCGATGATACGCAAGACCAACGGATTTCGGTTCCGCAACAAAGGGTGGAGATGCGTCATATACGGGTAAGAACGCAATGTGTTCAAAACCTGAATTTTACTCTGTGTTGTGAAACCGAATGTCCGTTTTGCATTGTCTAGGGCACGCTAACTAGAACCTAGGGACAAAAGAGAAAACTCTTTCTTTTTACTGTCATTGTGCGTTTTAACTGTATTGCATTGCTTAGCGTATGTGTATTTCCTGCTGTGCGTACGCGAACTTCCGGTAGATTTGCCAAGTGGTTAAACAATCGTTTTGATAGTTATTATATGTATATAGTATAATTACTTGTGAAAGCCTCTGAGATATTATTACTGTTGTTGGGAACTTTTGATTTTCTGCGCAGAAAAGGTGTGTAGTGTGTGATTTTGTAACGAAAATACACTGTTTATTATTCATTGTGCTCAGTTGCTGTCTGACGAGGCGGATTGCCAAACTGAAGGACGGTATACAGGGCAGGTATACCGAATGCGAAAACAGGGCTGGTTGATTGTATCGACTTTGTTCTCCCAGTTATAATAAACTCAACAGATTTTGTGGTTTAGCTAGGGTATCGAGGAGCTGATAGCCCTTGGGTCCCACAATGATATTGTCTGTGTTAGGGGTCCTTGTTTAATACAAGAGGAAGTGAGTGGACGCGGCTTGAGCAAATACGTCCACGGCCAGTAAGAGATCTCTAGCGGTAGAGTGTTTGTAGCAAATTGTTGAAAGCGTTCTGCATAGAGTGGTGTTGTTCAACATGGGTGCTAAGCATATGCTAGAGATGGTCAGTGTACTGCCTAAGGAAGGTCCTATTGGTTCAGCGAGGTTTCTCATGTGTAAGAAATATGGTGCATACGCAACTGTGTATTGTGACACGTGGGTCAAGATGACCAAAGATTGTGATAGGCCTTTCCCAACAATAGGAAGTTTTAATGCAGAGGTACTAAATACTGTAAAAGATAAAGTATGGTTGATTAACTCAACGAAAGTGAGGAATAAACATAATGATTGTTTAAAATTGTGGCAAATGGAAGGTAACACGTGGCAGAGCAGCGAATGCAAAGCGGAAGTAGACGTGGTGAAAAGCGCGCGCACGGCAGAAGTAGCCGTTGAGAAGCGTGGCGAACTCAGCGCAAGCGCGCCCCCGCCACCTTATGTGGCGGGAGCGGTAAGTACACCCGGTATTAAAACTGAAAAAAGAAAAATTGCTAAGTTGTATCCTGTTTTAAGCTAGTTTAAAACAAATGTATCAGAAGATGAAGATGAACCCACTGTGATTTCGGCCATTGCCCATGCTGTTAGTGTACTAGAGGCTCAGCGCAAGTATGAGAAAATGGTTGAGATAGGTGAGAGTAGCGTGATCACTAGGAGTGAAAGCGTTCTAAATCTTGAACCAGCAAATCCTGTAGTGTCCCCTGAAGTCAGTGAACCAGAGGGTGCGTACCCAGTCCGCACAATATTAGTTCCCAATGGGAAACCAGATAAGGATGGTGTAGTTCCTTTAAGAAATGTTACAATGCATTGTCCCTGGACTAGATCAGAATTACGTTCCATTATGACTGAATTGCCAGATCCTAGAAAGGAGTTAGCTAAATGTCAGAAATTTGTTAAAGACTTAGGAAATGCCCACGAACCAACCAATAAGGATTGGCGTGTAGTGTTGAGGGCTTGTCTTCCTCCCAATACTAACATACAAAAATTTATTGAAGACTGTTAGTTGGAGGAAGATGACACCTTGACTGATGAGATTAACCAAAAGAATATAGAACAAATTGTCAAACACTTAGCCATCTATTTTCCAGTAGTAGTAAATTGGAGTAAGATTTTCACCATTAAACAAAAGGATAGTGAAACAGCAGCAGATTACTTCATTAGAGCTATAGCAGCGATAACACGGTTTACTGGGATATCCAACATAGGGGAGGACCCACATCATAGGGAAGTAGCTGTAGGAGTATTAATGGATGGCCTTAGAGAAAATTTAAAATCCAGAGTACAAACCACATTACCTAATTGGAGAGGCATCACTGTAGATTCTCTTAGGGAGTCTGCTGTGGAGCACGACAAGAACCTTTTTAGACAAAAGGAGGAGAAAGGTGATAGGTTAATGACGGTGAGTATACAGGCTCTAGAGGGGATGCATACATGACCACCAGCATACAACCCACATAATAAGAAACATAGAGTGATCAGATGTTTCAATTGTATTGAAGAAGGACACATGAGGAGGGATTGTAAAAAAGACAGATACAGCCCTAGATGTGGGACACATAGATATCCTCCAAGGAAAAATTCACATAGAATCGAAGACTCACATCTACCCGCACATATTATAGCCACAAATATTGCGCGGGAAAATGATAGTCAGCGCTAGGGGTCAGGTCATACCTGTAGTCTACAACCAGTGAGGTTAACTGAGAGTCAGAGTGAAGAACCAACAATGATAGTTGACATAGCTGGTAGAAAAGAAACTTTTCTTGTAGATACAGGGGCGGCCCGGTCTGTGATAACCTCTCCTTTCAATCTACAAGTAACCAGTAAAACAATTCCAGCTATGGGGATAACGGGAAGAGTGTTACATTATCCTCTAACTAAACCTGCTGAGGTTACTATCGGGCCCCTGCATACCAAGCATTTGTTTCTCTTGGCTGCGGCGGCTCCTACTAACTTGCTAGGGAGAGACTTGTTATGTAAAATGGGATGTGTCATATACTGTACTTCTGATGGTGTGTTCTTAGACATACCGGAGAAGGTTGCACATGAGGTGCAGGATATATTGGACACCCCTCAAAGGTTAATGTTACACTCTCCTGTTATAGAACAAAGTCCATCTCAAGTAAAGGGGATGTTGCTGGAAATACCAGGTTCACTATGGACCAGAGATGGACAGGACACTGGACTGATGGCAAACGTAGCCCCTGTCATGGTCAATCTAAAAAGTGGTAGGATAGCTCCAAAAATCCCACAGTATCCATTAAAACCAGAGGTGGAACTAGGGGTATATCCTGTTATTGAGAGGTTGTTACAACAAGGAATTTTACTGTCATTGATCTATGTTCTGCTTCTCAGTCCCTCTTCACCCTGACTGCCAATACCTTTTTGCATTTTCCTACAGGGGAGTGCAATACACATGGACCAGACTACCCCAGGGGTTCATTGACAGCCCCAGTATTTTCTCCCAAGCCTTACATGACTGTTTGCAATCCTTTCAACCCCACAATGGGTCTGTTCTAATTCAATATGTGGACGATTTGTTGTTGTGCTCTGATTCTTTTATGTCATGTTTACATGATACTAAATTGTTGTTGCTTCATTTTTCACAAACAGGGCACAAGGTGGCAAAGGATAAATTACAACCATGTCAGACTAAGGTCAAATACTTAGGACACTGCCTCACTAAGGGGCTAAGACACCTGACAACCGACAGGATTGAGGCCATACAACACATGACTCTGCCGCAAAGCCAGAAGCAGATTCGTACTTTCCTCGGGATGTGTGGATACTGTAGATCCTGGATCCCAGGTTTTTCTATTCTGGCATTACCATTGCAGGAGCTAGTCTCTTCCTCCAAACCAGAACGTGTCGCACACACAGAAGAGTCAGAGCAAGCGTTCTTTAATCTTAAAGACAGTCTGACTAAAGCACCTGCATTGGGAATACCTGATTATGAAAAGCCTTTTGAGCTATTCTGTACAGAAGCTGATGGTTGTGCAGCAGGTGTCCTCGCACAGAAACATGGAGACGCTAGCAGACCAGTAGCATACTACAGTGCACAATTGGACACTGTGGCAAGATCACTCCCAACATGTCTCAGAAGTGTAGTAGCTACGGCTCTTCTGGTAAGTAAGAGCGAGGACGTAGTATTAGGACATAATTCAACTATCTATACACCCCATGCTGTATCAGCTCTGTTAAATTCAGCCCAAACCAGACATGTTTCTTCAGCTAGATTCACAAAGTGGGAACTAGCCCTGATGGCACCCTCAAACATCACCATCAAACGATGTAGCACCTTAAATCCAGCTACATACCTTCCGTATGTGTCTCTAGAGACACAAAGGGTGGGAGGTGAGGAGACCCTGGTTGATGATCAGTTAGGCAAGAATACTGACACGCATGACTGTATGGAACACCTGAATCAGACCTTTACTGCAAGGCCCGACATACGTGACACCCCCTTAGAAAATGTAGATTTTACGTTTTATACAGACGGAAGTTGTCATAGACAGACAGAGACGGGAGAGCTATGTACTGGTTACGCTGTTGTAGACGATCAGGATGTGGTAGAAGCTGAACCCCTTGGCCCACCTCACTCAGCCCAGGTGGCGGAACAAGTAGCACTAAGGAGAGCGTGTGAATTGGCAGAGGGCAAATCAGCCAATATATATACTGACTCTAGGTACGCCTTTGGGGTAGTGCACGATTTTGGGGCCCTTTGGCGTCTTAGAAACTTCACGACAGCAGCAGGTACACCAGTGGCACACTCACAACACATAAAAGGACTTCTGACAGCGATACAGTTACCCAGAACAGTAGCCGTCATAAAGTGCAAAGCCCATACCTTTGAAGAAGGCCCAGTGTCATTGGGCAACAACAGGGCAGACGAAGCTGCTAAATGGGCAGCAGGGCAACCTATGACTGTATCGACTGAGACTATAATGGTTTTTCAGACATTAGACATGCAGAAATTAATTGAAATGCAAGATTTGTGTTCCCTGCAGGAAAAGGCGGTCTGGAAGGCAAAGGGATGTGGTCAATAGTCCTCAGGACTCTGGAGGGATGGACAAGGTAAGCCTGTAGCTCCCCGAACATACTATCCAAGCCTGGCTGAAGCAGCACACGGTCTGACTCACCTGGGTAAAGAAGGTATGTGCAAACTGGTGAGAGCATACTGGTGTGCTCCCGGATTTTCCTCTCAGGCTGGTAAGAAAGCAATGTCATGTCTTACTTGTTTGAGGAAAAATGTTGGGAAAACTATTCCAACTGAGCCATCCCACATCCCTCCTACAGACGGACCTTTTCAGGTAATACAAATTGACTATATCCAATTACCACCGTGCAGGAATTTAAAGTATGTGTTAGTTTGTATAGATGTGTTTTCCGGTTGGGTAGAAGCATATCCGGAAGCCACCAATACTGCTGTGTTCACTGCAAAGAAAATTGTACAAGACTTTGTGTGTAGGTTCGGTATCCCTAGAATCATTGAAAGTGATAGGGGTACCCATTTTACTGGTGATATCTTCCAAAATATGTGTAAACTCATGAGAATCGGTAGCAGACTTCACAACCCTTACCGACCACAAGCCAGTGGTAAGGTGGAGAGAGTAAACGGTACTATAAAGAACAAGCTTGGTAAGATAATGGCTGAAACTGGGTTGGCATGGCCTGAGGCTTTGCCATTGGTCCTCCATAGCATTCAGACCACTCCTAGACCTCCTCTTAATCTATCTCCCTTTGAGATACTGTTCGGACGACAACCTCATTTGATCGTGAGTCCACAAGACGACTTGAAGTGTAATAATGAAGTGACTGTACAATATCTTATAAGAATGAGTAGACAGCTAAAACAACAACAACAAAAACTAAAAATGCTGTCACCTGGTATGCCAGAAACGAACTGTCATGATGTTGAACCTGGAGACTATGTTATGATCCGCAATTTCTTACGTTCAGGTTGTTTAACAGACCGTTGGAAAGGCCCGTACCAAGTGCTGCTGACCAGTACTACATCACTGAAGGTTGCAGAGAGAGACACTTGGGTCCATTCCACCCACTGCAGGAGAGTCTATAATCCAGAGAAAGTGCAAGATAAAACTAAGACCATCGACATAGATCTGTCACTCATGAGTCTGTTCCGGGAGACCTAAAGCCTGCAGTCAAGACACCTGAACCAGAGACGTTGCCCCAGAACTATCTTTCCAGCGATGGAGTGGCGGTTTCTGTTTTTCTTTTGTTCCAGGATTTTCCTTGTTTTTATTCTTTTTAGGACATTCTATTTTTGTGAAGGAGGATGAAGGACTGAGGAGAGTTCTGGGAGTGATACGGATGAAATGGAGGCAGAAGAAAAGTTATTAGGATATTCAGAGCAGCCCATTATCAAACTTGGACCGGGGGTTATGAAAAGGTCTGCTAGCTCAAGAACTCGGAGGCAGTGTGAGGAGCTATTGTCTGATGAGTATTGTATCTGCAAGTTCTGCGACTCCCTAGTTGAAGAGAGATGCATCCAACGATGCCAGTCCCCCAGAACTCTGAATATAGGCGGGCATCCTTTGGAGGATTATCACTCCCTGGTGGGTAAGGTGCTAAACCAAACCGAGTGTCGGGTGTGCTCTCACGTGCCGCAAGGGCAGCATAATATAGGACTAGTGCCATTCCCTCTAAACATATCTGAAGTACTCGAATTGAGGGGTGGGAGGCCCATAGATGGGAGGTACAATAACACTAGGTCCCCTAGTCTGATGCTTTGACAATACTCCATAGGCAGATCTTTGCTGTGCCTAAATATATCTCATGCAAAGCTCCTGGAGAATTGGGAGGCTGACCCATCAGATCAGACAATGGCTCGCCACACTCATTCTAGAGGGAGACTCACAAGGTCACTAATAGGCAGGAATTTTGATGGAAGTCACAAATTAGGGCGTATAACCAAACATAAGAAGGTATCCATTGGAAAAGTCTCTACAGATAAATGTAAAAATGTCATTAATGCCGACACGTGTCTAGAACAAATGGAGACACTAGGCATGGGTAGTTTTATCAAAACTCTGTGTGACATAATTCATGGGCATACTGTTCCTTATATTCTCCCTGATGATATGTATTTTGTTTGTGGGAGGAAAGCTTATACCTGGGTGATTCCGAGTTCCAAGGGCTTGTGTTTCTTAGCTAAACTCGTTCCTGAAATCATGACTATTACTCATGAAGAAATGGTTGGTATTCACAAGACTACATCACCACCATACATACACACACATTATGAACACCGTGGCAAGAGAAATATGATTCCTGGTGAGGAACCCATAGCTACAAAATTGATTAGTGAAACTGCTGGTTTCCAAGTTATGGTTGCTCTAGATCTCACCAGGACCGCTCGGGGAACATTAAACTTTAAATATATCCAAGACCTAGCTAAATTAATAGATAATATCACCGAGATGTATGATGACACTTTCAGGTATACTGGAATGGAGCTACAAGCGTACAAGAAGGAGTTGGTGCAACATAGACTGGTACTAAATTATCTCACCTCTATTACTGGTGGGTACTGTGTGACACTGGCAACCCAGTTCGGTGTCAAATGTTGCACGTACATTACTAATAATACGGATAACCGTAAAGAGGTTATAGACTGGAAGATGGATGAAATTTTGCAGCTGAAATGGGAATTTTGAAAGAGCCATAATTCTTCTTTATATGAGGTCGGGGAAAAGGTGGCGGGTTGGTTCTCGTGGTTGAACCCTGTGAAATGGTTCTCCGGTCTGGGGAAGTGGGTACAGGAAATGATTGCGAGTGTAGGTAAGCTCCTTCTCCTTATACTGGGTGTCATTTTAGCAATTGGTTTAGTTGTCAAATGTGTTCCTACTGTGTTGAAGTGTGGAAAACGGTCTCATAGGAGTAACACTGAGAAAGAGACTGAAAGGGTGGTACCAGATACCGAGATCATGGTCTGTGAAGAAGTATTGTATAATCCTGAACTTGAAATGGTGATTGGGTGATAGTTTATTACACTATCAAAGGGTGGAGCTGTCGAAGTCAGCAAATTGGATAAAGTCATTTCAATTAAAGTAGAGCAAACTTGGTTGTCTTTGTCTGAAAAGATGCGTACGGTACGCTACGACGTACAAGGGCACGCTATGGCGTGAAAGGGCGTATGCATCTACTACACATGGCAGCAACAGTAATTGGTATTTTACCATGCATTCGCACAAACACGCATACTTATAAAATATTACACATTAATGGTAGTTGCAACACATAGTCAGTTATGTCGAAATATAGTAGTATTTATATGTTATATTAGAGTTACATGCATATTAGTGAAATACACGGAGCAGGTTGAAGGAATCATATCACGAGTGGTATCATAATAAACCTCTTTACATATCCTACTGTTTGATTCACTCTGCGAGGGAATCACAGAGTGCATACACAAGTTATGAATGATAGGAAATTATGAACTACTTAAGACTAAGGAATCTTGGCGGGAAGAGCCGAGCAATACCCCCTGGAGAGGTGACCCCCTCCTTTGGATTCCTTAGGATGAACTAGCCAATGATTGACAACCCCTTGGACCTTCCTGAGACCTGGACCAATAGATGCAAGCTATACCATCTTCATTGTGTTACTGTATTTGTGTGTGTATATAAGCAGCAGCTTCACATCTAGTGTTCAGACATCTTGTCCCCAGACTTCAGGATTGAATGCTGCAGACTGGATCCAGAGCGCCTGCGATAAGTAACGGCTGTATTTATTATCACTTCGCTTGAGCATATTATTCTACTATTTGCGAATAAATCTTTGTGCGTTGGAAACACAAATCGAGGTTCGACAATCGTTATTGGTTAGCGACAATACACACATAACAGCCTTCATGTGCCCACTTTCAACTTCAGCTGCAAGAATTCAGCAGAGTGCTATATGCACGAATGTCAGTATAAGTCAACACACAAATGCTGGTACATTATCCTGCTCACTGTTGGACAACACTTTACCACACTTGTTATAAGGAAGAATGCCAATGCATACTTAGTATATATGCATATAATGCATATATAGTATAACACATTAGTCCACACAGGGCAAACAAAATTGCCTCTCTCTGACTTAATTTCCTACCCCATTCTGGTCCTGTGTTTTCAGTTGGTGGTGCTGTTGACTCTGAGAAAAGAACATTGGCATCTCTAGATGAAGGGCTATGTTCACAACATAGAGACCAGTGCCTACACTTGTGCAATTTTTGATAGGTAAGGAGTTCACCTGTCTGCAGGAGTGGCATGAGAGGTGCTGACTCTGCTACTAGGGCCTGGAGCTTGCTTGAACAAAGTGGTAACCCTCTTTCGTGGCTGCATGTTGCATCTAGTCAACAGTTGATCTGTCCCTTAGCATTGAGGCACTGCAGATGAGGCAAGTGAAAATTTCAGAGTCATGTTTCTCATCCTACCTATCTAATCGCTCTTTCATTGTTAATCTCTCTGGATCCAACTCTGCTCTGCTTCCTTTATCAGTAGGAGTACCACAAGTCCTAGGTCCTCTGCTATTCTCTATCTACACCACTTCTCTTGGAAAACTAAAAAAGCTCCTTTGGATTTCAGTATCATCTCTATGCGGATGATACACAAATCTATCCTCTCCTGATCTCTCACCATCTGTGTTGTCTGGTGTTACTGACTGCCTTTCTGCTATTTCATCTGGATGTCTTCTCGCCAAACTCAAACTCAATCTTTCAAAAACAGAACTAATAATATTCCCACCCAAAAACAGAAGTCTCCTGCCTGACATTTCTATTTCTGTTGATAACATGACCTTTAATCCCACCCCACAAGCTCGCTGCCTAGGTGTAATCCTTGACTCACAACTATTGTTTATTCCCCACATTGACTCTATATCTAAATCATATCATATCTATATCTATATCTAAATATCTACATACATCTAAAGAACATTTCCAGAATACACACATATCTCACACAAGACACTGCAAAAACCTTAATTCATGCACTCAACATCTCCCATATCGACTATTGCAATTCTCTCCTTACTGGCTTTCCCAATATCAGACTTGAACCCTACAATCTATTTTGCATGCAGCAGCTAGATTGATTTTCCTTGCAAACCGTTCTTCCTCTGCTGAACCACTCTGTCAGTCGCTACATTGGTTGCCTGTTTTTCAAAGAATCCAATATAAAATACTTCTACTAACATTTAAGGCCGTCAACAAAATTGCACCCACTTTATGGAATTCCCTTCCTTGCACAGTAAGACTTTTCTCTACTCTTCAAATCTTCAAGCGTTCTCTGAAAACCCACCTCTTCAGACAAGCTTATGACATTCCTCAACCAGCAACTTAATCTCCCTAGGTACCCTAATAACACCCTCTACACATCTAATACAAGACAACAACCCTCTGACCAACATTGCTGTGTGACTGATCATACAGCCCACTCAATACTTTTTACCTTTGCATTCTAGCTGGTTCAATGTGCAATATGGTGTAGCACGTTCCCTTGTGTTTCAAACTCCTATTGTCCCATAGATTTTAAGCTTGCAAGCAGGTCCCCCTCTCTGTCTGTATGTATTACTGTATGTTTTATTAATGTTTGTTCCCAATTGTAAAGCGCTACGAAATTAATGTTGATGATGATGATGATGATGACGTACCATCTGTCATGTGGTAGATCAAACATCTTCGCCTCTGCCATGCTGCAAACTCGAGCTCAGGGAGAGTATCAGCTTGAGAACTAGAGATATCCACCTTTGCTGATAAGTCAATGACAGGGTGGGATTTCAACCATCTTTGCAACACTAGAGACATTGCAAAGGAAATTGGAGAAGAATAAGCCTCTCTACTTAAAGATCTATGCCCAAATACGGAATGAATATTCCAGAACACGGTTTTAAAAATCTTACTCATCTCTTCTTGCGTATAGGAACATTTTAACCTCAGGTTCCAAAGAAAAGCTGCTGCAATTACCTCACTATATAATTAAAATGTGTTGTGTAAATTAGTCACTATGTGCTCACATGCCACAAGTCTGAGACACTATTTTCTGTTTGTTTAAAACTACGTAGTGTAATCAATAGGCATTTCATTATCAATGCTAAAATTATATATTGCACATGAATCAGCAGTAAGTAATTAAGGCTACAGGATAATTACTGTCTATGGACAAGAACATTGCAAAATAATTTGAAATATAGGTTGGGAATTTAAGTCAATTCTCCCATAGCTCAATATATTATGATTACTTCAAATTATTATCTTGGCAGTTGATTTTCGGTTAATGTCATTGGTATGGAATTTCTAAAGTGAATGGAGCTCTAAGTACTAAGAGTATTAGTGTATAAATTAAAATAATATATTTTTTGCAGTTCAACTCCAAAACGCTATTGAAGAATACAGCTTTTACATGAAAATACTTGCTGTTTTAGGCATTAGTATAATGTCAAATAACAGGTATTTATGTTTTGCATCACTAGTAATAACCTTCCTGGTTGTAAAAGCAAATTCCAATGCATTGATTGCATTATGGCTGAGATAGTCATGCATCGTTAAAATATTTACATAGATTTATTTGACTATCTTATGTTTATGTTCTAGTATCTAGTTGCTTTGTATAAATTTTAAACTCCCATTTTAATCTAAGCTCTGCAGAGATTTAATACCGGTTGTCTCATCCCTGCATAAAACTGTTTCATTCTTGCTGGATCATACATTTACAATGTAAATCAGTTAATTTTTTTTAAATGATCCTGCTATTTTATGTACTAAATTTCTATTACCTAGATTCACATCTTTCAATTCCCTCACTCTATTACGCACACAGTGTGTAACTGACAAACTTAATGGATTTCTCCCTATAATATTTTTCCAGCTTCCTGAAATGAATATTAAAATCGCTTAGGAGGTTAAATGCTCTATGTATCTGTTTGAGGATAAACCCTCTAAAACATTTTTCTTGACCCACTAATGGACTGTAGCAGTGTCAGTAAATCAGTATTGCTCAAAATTAATAGAAAGGAACATCAATCACATTTATCTGGAATTCCTGTATTGTGTTGTGATGCTGTTTTCTCCAAGTCATTGAAATATTTAATCGACCCTATTAGAGGTTTTATTAAAACCATTATAGTAGCTTTTACAAAATGTATCATATTTTTGTTTATTTTCTAGCTTGTGGTCCATCATTTTTTTTCCTTTCAAATTGTAATTTTCACATTTGTAGCCAACATTGTTAGTACTATGAATGCAAGGTACATAGGGCTGCTTGCATTCAACAAATATTTACTGCAGAAATGAGCAAGAGATGAGAACAAAACAAGAAATGGTTGGATGGAATAACTTTAAATTGAAAAAAAACAATGGCTCACTAAAACTAATACACATGGGATCTAATACTCATTTCTGGATTCAACGAATTTTAGCAAGATTTAAGTTCACCCATTTTAAAAACAAACAGAAACAAGAAATGTGGCAGATCACAAATGTAAACAGTCAAATAAATAAAGTTTTCTATGCATATGCCCAATGTCAATGGCTGCCTTAAGTTCATATGAAAACTTATGTTTAATGATTGGACAATCAAAACATGAACCAGAACACACCTCTCAGATTAAAATCCCAGCCTACTGTTGCTGCACATAGGGATTCAGCAGAATGTTTAGTCACCCTTCTTTAAAATAGACCATAACATCCGAGGACTGAAATAAAAAAATGTAAACCAATACAATACTCCATGCAAACATATAGCACATGGTTTCTGGCTACATTGACATAATTAGAATTTGTAATATTCAGCTTAGAGAAAAACCTTCAATGTGTAGGATTAAGGCTTTCAATGCCATTATTTTGTTTTTATTTATGTAAGCACAACACAAAACATATACAAACCGCCCATGGTTAGGATGTTAAAAATCACATAATAAAGACAACGATAATAGGCAGTGTAGTTACCATAGAAACTGTGAACTAGACTAATAGCGCACCAAACTAACCAACCCTGGCAACAATCTCAGAAAGTTATTATTATTGTAGATGAAAGACAAGAGACAACTATAGACAGAGGGTTGAAGGGAAAAGGACCACCTGACCAGGATCAGTCATTAGAACAACAAGCAGAATTAAATTTGTCACAAGAAATCCATTGAAGTTTAAAATAGTAGTATTTGTCCATCAGATGCATGACCTAAACCCAATTAACCTTGTGGAAGAGAGCAGATGCTCAAGTTAAGTTTTTTTTGCATATTCTGTTAAGATACTCCACACAAATGTTGAAAATCTGTAAAAACAATTCAGAAATCATCATCCAAGAGTCAAAATGCAACCATGCCGGACCACCAGATGTGAAAAAATACATTTTATACACATTAGCATGCAGCAGAGAGAAAAGGGAAAATAGTTGAGCCGATGTAGCTGGGGTCTAGCCCAGCTGTACAGAATCTAATCTTAGTGGCACAGAAAAAGATTATACCCATGTCATTCCAGAGGCTGAGATAGGTCTTATCTGCAGGAGGGATTTCACATTTTAATCCCATTAAGGATTTCCATGTCTTCAATTAGATAGTAGAATCAGCCATATTTGAAGCTCCTTGATATCCAAGGTTAAAAGGCGCAGCAATCATGAAAAATCCTCGGATTCAGACGAAAGACTCAACACAGCAGTGCTTAATGCATTTCATCACTTGTTAGTGATTTTTCAAAACCATGTAATATAAGTTAATTCTACTTTCTAAATATTAATGATAACAGTGCCACTTTTTCGCATATTATTTTTTAATATGATATAATTGACTATATGATTTTTAATATGATCAATTTGTGATATGAAATTCAGCTAATGAACATTATAGGTATATAGATATAATCCCCTACATACATATCCTTATTATTTGGCACCAGTGAACAGCAAACATCAAGGAAGATTGTGATTAATGTTGGAGGTTGGAGGTATCATTCTCTACATTTAGTCACACTGCACTTTTCCATACCTTGGAAATCAGTGCATCTTTGAGAACACCTATACATTTTACTGTGCTATTCAGCTCATTTACACCCTTTGGTATTATTGATATGTCCCTTATTTTATTAACATATAACATCAGAAAGTTACATATTAAGGAATTGTGCAGCCTTTCCTCCTTATTTGAACTATGTGCATATCATAGAACTATATGATGTTCTATATGTGTTCAATTCATTAATATTTTTACTATCTCAATGTTTATATTACAACTCTTCGATTCCTAAGATTTTCCATTAATATATATTATTCATATAATATTTTACAATCTACATGATCTTTATGATGCTGCAATTAATGTTTGTAAATATTTGTAATCAATACATTAATATTTTGAGTTTAAACGGTTTCGGTCAGATATTGTTATGTTTTTTAGAAATCCTGTAGGGTATTTGTTTACATTGATTAATACATGTTATTTTGTTCATATCAAAGCTCATACATTACACTCCCCATGCTGCGAGATTCCCTATTATTGTGTGACCAGTTAAGCCTGATATAGATTGGTGCTTGCTTTCACTTTTGAAGGGGGACTTTTGCCCTTCTTGTCCACCTGCTTTAGCAGCAAACAGCCTAGGCTTTATCACTGGTGCTGGTTACCTAATTTAGGGTGTGTGAATTTGAGCTGTTTTTGTTCCTATATTACTATTTATAGAGTCATTTACAGTCTATATTCTGATGATCTCTTCACAACTGATCAAGTTTTCACCAATTTTGGCCAAAGTATTGCTGACCCTCTCTAATGTGTCATACATGCTGCCTAACAGTTACCTACTTGGTGTATCTACTTTTTAAAATTAATATGTAATTGATGTAGACAACTTTGATGAGGATGAGGGTGATGATATCATTATCATTTCTAATCATTGAGGAAGACGACTAGTGACCACTGTTGTTCAAATGCCCATGATTCATTTATTATAAACCCTATCTATTATCCAATTCAACAAACAAAATGTTGGCTTTTGTGTGGGCCCAAATAAAGCAAGCACTTCAGACACAAAAGTGACAGTCCCTGTTGCTGAAGTGGTTGGTTTGTTAAAATATGAGCATGTCTTTTCTTTTCAAAATATGGGTGGGTGGGAGGGCGCAAGGACAATGTCATCTTGACTTGCACCACATAACATTGTGCCCTCTCATCATCTTTTAGATGTCTACTAATGCGACTTTCTGTAGTTGAGGTTTTGTGTCCACTCTTGTCTTAATGCAGGATGTTGTAACTCTGTCATCATTACATTTGCTTTCTCTGATTCAGTTTGAAAAATAATTAACCAGTCTATGCGGTTCTCTAACTTCGTCATATAGCATAAATTAAAAGCCATTATATCTCCATTTATACATATATTCTTTGTTAGTGCCAAATTAATTAATTTCTCAGAATGTGGACTTTTAATTGCATTGTCTTGTCTAGACATAGGTTTTTGGCAACCAAATGTGCATCAATTTCAGTTTTACAAATTTACTTGTGTGGGAAGGTCAACTATTGGCCTATCTGAACTGTCTGTTTTACATATTTCTTACACTTCCCTAATATAAAATATATATTTATTATTTATACATTCCATATTTATATACATGACTCTTTGGGACTGCTTCCGCCACAATTCTGGGGCAGTGCGCTTTCCCCCAGGGTTGCGCAAGGTGAGGGTTCCAGTCCCACCACCACTGAATTTTCAGGTCACCTATAGGTCCTGTCCCTCTGAGGCACAGGCACCTCAGGATCTAAACACCACCGGCCTTCCAGCATCAGACCAAGAAGACCCAACCATTCAGGGCATAACAAACCAACTGTACTAGGTCAGATACTACTCTAGAGCTTAGCCAAGAGGATGATTTGAGATTGACATTTTAATCTCAAACTGGACATAGTAACTGGATGTAGATATACATGGTAACTTCCATATATATTAGAGTTGCCTTGTTTGATTCAGAAGGGCAGCATTATGGCACAGATCTACCTTACTCGTAGCATATAAATAAAACAAGGTATTTGAAATCTTGGCTACCAATGAATGTGCTGCCCATCATGAAGTGCATAATACTAGTCCCTGAGATTTTAGTATAGGTGCAGGCCACCTTCGGCTATTTACTTTTATAAATGTCTAACTCAATTCATTCATATCACTGTCCATTTGACTTATGCCTGTTATTGAAGCTTCACTGTCTATGATGGATGACCTGTAATGTTCAAATTGTATTGTGTGCATAATCGTTGAAGTTTTCTAGTATCTGCGCAGGCCACCTTTGTCTACCATTAGCAACATTTATTTATATAGCGACAGCAAATTACATAGCACTTTACAAATGGGTATCTAGTTGTCTAAATATCTACTGATACCTCTGTCAATCTAATGACATTTGATTGTAACTACCTCTTCAATCTCCATTATGCATGCTGTCTAATATTCCAAATTTAGTGTGTGCGTAGTGTTTCAACATTTTTACCTCTTGATCCCTATAGAACTGCTTTACAATAATCTCAGAGCAGAGCATTGCAAAATAGGGAGTGCTGTATATATAGAAAACAGATACTCTTGCAGGTTTAGCATCAATATTTTCCTGGAAATGTCATTTTGTCCTACTTTGAGATCCAAAATTGGCATGCGAAACATGACTCAGGTTTCACTCGGAACCCTAAATCTCGGATCTCGCAGATTTCTCCAAATTCGAACCGCTCATCTCTAGTAGTAATGTAATGTAATCAATATACTAAATAATATCAAATTTGACATATAAACTAAGAGGTCTTTATATTAAGGCAAATATGGAGGAAAAACAAGTACATTTCCATTCTTTTTTCTATATTTGCCTCTTCTTGTGCACTTTGCATGAATGCCCACAAGGTAATGTGCCCGGAGGAGTTGGGGACACACGCATGCTAGTGAGATTAATTATTACCATGTGGAGTGTTGTGCCACACTCTCTCCTCTGTGAAGCAAATTCCACCTTCACCAATAGGGTGGCCAGCTCTGCTGCATTACACTATATAGACAAAAGTATTTGGCCACACCTGTTAATTATTGAATTGAGGTGCTTCAATCAAACCCGTTGTCAGAGGTGTATTAAATCAAGCACCTAGCTATGCAGTCTCCATTTGAAAACATTTGTGATACAAAATGGGTCGTTCTTAAAAGCTCAGTGACTTCAAGCGTTGTACTGTGATAGGATGCCACCTTTGCAATAAGACAGTTCGTGAAATTTCATCCCTGCTGGATATTAAACAGTCAAATGTAAGTGATATTATTAAGAAGTGAAAGGGTTTAGGAGCAACTGCAACTCAGCCACAAGGCGGAACACCACGTAAAATCACAGAGTGGGGTCAAGGACTCCTAAGGCGCATGGTGCGTAAAAGTCACCAACGTTCTGCTGATTTCATAGCTGAAGAGTTCCGAACTTCCACTGGCATTAATGTAAGCACAAAAACTGTGCGGCAGGAGCTTAATGGAATGGGTTTCCACGGCCAAGCAGCTGCATGTAACCCTCAAATTACCAAGACCAATGGCAAGCGTTGGATGGAGTGGTGTAAAGCACACTTATACTGGACTGCGGAGCAGGGGAAACCTGTTCTGTGGCGTGATGAATCACACTTCTCTGGCAGTCAGATGTGCCAGTATGGGTTTGTTGGATGCCGGGAGAGCGTTACCTGCCTCACTGCATTATGCCAAATGTGAAGTATGGTGGAGGAGGGATAATGGTATGGGGTTGTTTTTCAGGGTTTGGGCTAGGCTATTTCCAGTGAAGGGCAATCTTAATGTTTCAGCATACCAAGTCATTTTGGACAATGATATATTTCCAACTTTGTGGCAACAGTTTGAGGAAGGCCATTTTTTATTCCAATATGACTGTGCCCCAGTGCAGTGAAGCAAGGACTACAAAGACATGGTTTGATGAGTTTGGTGTGGAAAAACTTGACTGGCCCACACAGAGTCCTGACCTCAACCCCATCGAACACTTTTGAAATTAATTAGAACGGAGATTGCGAGCCAGGCCTTCTAGTCCAACATCAGTGCCTGACCTCATAAATGTTTTATGAATTGGCAGAAATTCCCACAGAAACACTCCAACATCTTGTGGAAAGCCTTCCAAGAAGAGTGGAAGATTTCATTGCTGCAAAAGGGGGACCAACTCCAAATTAAAGTATATGTATTTGAATACAATGTCATTATAGTCCCTGTTGGTGTAATGGTCAAGCGTTGTATACTTTTGTCCATAAAGTGCATGTATATAATATTACATATGGCACCACTCTGTTCCAAAAATGGTTCCCTGGGGATCTATGTTAGCACACAGAGCACCAGGTATTTAATAAATAAAAATAATCTAAGAAGTCTAACAACAACTGAAACACAAATCCAAAAAGCGAAAGCTGGAAACACCCTCTATTGCTCCTATTCACATTAGACACACTAGATGCATAAATAAAGAACCAAGGTGGCTTCTATTGGTTCATGCGCTAACACCCACTGTGTTAGAAATATTCAATTGGTTAACACTATTAACCAGCCTAGGGCAGAACTGAAACAATGGTGGATTAATAATAAGAGCACATTGAATTTCCACCACATTTATTGTTTGTTTTGGACTAAGGAATGTCTTTGGAGTTCCTTTAATGTGACATTCAGGCTGGTTCATTGATGCACACAACTGAGGACAGTGGCATCTGTAATTCTGCCACTGCCTGCATCCAGTATAATTTCAGCGCAAATACAGTGAAACTGAAATTCGGGTTAACTGCGCATGTACAGGTCATATATATTTAAAATATATATTTTATATCTATACATTTCCATATGGCATACCACCGTAACAAACCACTCTTCTATTGATTGAAACAAAATGTGATCACTAGACCATGCCCCTCACTATGTTGAAATATTATTTTTGCATTTTTATATATGTGCACTACTGTATTTATTTATTTAAATATATACATACAGTATATACATATACACACAATATATATTTGTGTGTATGTGTGTGTGTGTTTGTTTTTTAAATGAAAACTACATAATTCTGTTTTTATGTTATTATTTTAATCTTCAAGATTTTATCATAGAAAAACATGCACACCAGCAAATGTGTGTACTATGTTGACTTACTGTATATGGAAGTATATAAAATGATCCACAAAATTACAAATAGAGCACAGCTGATGAGACAGGAGCATAGGTTGGAAAAGGAATCCATTATATAGTGAACTGGGTAGACCATGTGGATACTATGCAGAGATTTTTTTTCATATTTATTTTCAACACCTTAACTGTGGAAAACAATATTGAGTTTGGCACATTATATGTATTCATACTTGCCAACTTTCTTCTTTTGAGCTCCGGGCGATTCCCGATTCACAGCGAATTGAGGCTACCAGGATGCAGGAGAATTGCCTGCTTTCCATGGAGTCTGGGAGACCTACCCAAAATTTGGCAGTCTTCCGGACATTCCAGGAGACTGGCCAAGTATGTATATATTGATTTAAATTTAATTTGATTCCTATAGATGGCATAGGTATATAATTTTCTGCTAAATTTCTGTTCATTGGAATGGTGCCGTTGACAATGTTCCTATTGTCTAACACTAGAAATGCAGTTTCCTTGGTTCTATATGCAGTATTTGTTTTCATTTTGCATGGTGATTTTCAGGGGAAAGATGCAGCTTTGACAAAACTACATTATGTTTCAAAAACATCCAATAGGCCACTTGAAGTTTTTGCATGTAAGTATTTATGAATTGAGCCATTTATTTTTAAATGACTAAATCACTCCTAATATTATGTAACTTAGAATTTATTGAAGGGATGTTTAAATGCAATAGTATTGATCAGAATAAGTATTTGTTCGATAACTGCTTGACAACACTCTTCTAGTCTGCATCACATATGAAACACATAGATGCACTTGTCCAGCAAATAATTCTGGGACTTGTATTCACATTTTAATAACTGTTGATTCAACAGAATATTGTTATCCAGTATGAGTGTGCAGCAGAAATGAAATACATGATTTATGGGTAGCAATGTTGAAACGTACACTATGAGTTAACCTAAAACAAGACACAATTTTCTTCTTTAGTTTTCTGATACACAAAAATCACCCTGAGCCCTTTCTCTTTCTTGTCTGTCTGTAAAGCCAATTGCTTTGATTGCAGTGATATAAGCATACTGAAATGACTTGCCCTTGCTTGTGAGGCAAATGGAACATGCTAATAGAACTCATCGCATTACCCGATACACAAATGCCATAGCTCATTACCTTAAGATAAAAGGATATCATTGCAGACGGCAAGCAGAATTGACTTTCTGAGGCCCGACTTGATGATGATTTAATCAACTGCTCTCTTTCACTTCTCATCCAAGTGCCTGTCTGTTTCACAGGTGCCTTTAAATGAGACACTCTGAAAGTGAGCGAGGAGTAAGAAATTGCTGTCATTACTTTTCAAGTAAGAAGGTATGCAAATATTCGACAGAAAGATTGTGTTCATAATTGGCCCGCTAAAATACAACAATCATGTTTGACAGGTGAGGGCAAGTCATTTGTATGTCCTTAGAGTGAAGCAACCATTCTTATTTATGAATGCCGAATTCAGTAAGCAATAAAACTATTTTATTGGGAAGCAGCATGCTTCAAAACCATAAACTGAATTCATATGACAAAGAACAAAGCAAAACAATGCTTAAACATGAAGTATATGGGAGAAAACAGTAAGATGTAAGCATCACAATATCATTTACAATTGCAAACAAAAGGAAATAATATAAATTTATGTAACCAGAGCTATAAATGATTTCTAAAAGATTATCCTGTTATAGCCCAGGTTTTTTTTATAAAAAATATATTATTAATAATGCACTATTTATGTATAAGAATTACTTAAAATGGTCTCATTACCCATAAACGATGGAAAGAGACATTTAGTGGGTTGAACCAATTTTCATTGGACTACAGCTTATCAAATCACTAGGGACAACAGTGGGACATAGCGCAAGGTTGCTAATGTTTCTATGATGTCACTAGCTCCTGGTACATGTATATGCTGCATTCTCAGGAAAATTGGTTCATCCCACACAATGCCACTATACACTTTGTATAGTATGTAGGTTAACTTTAACAGAGAGCAGTTAGAGATACCTGCACATGCCATATCTCCAACATTATCTTATTCTCACAAGCATAAAGCATTTAAAATTTGAAAAGAGTCATCCCACCAAAACCATGTCTGGACTATCATTTCTGTTCAGCTGCTGGATCAGCAGAGCTCAACTGTGATTGCTGTTGCCATGTCTAATCAACTGCTGGACCCAAAGACCTGTTCTGTCAGTGTCCTGAACCACATGTCCAAGCAGTGTACTCAATTACCTAGTCAGGGGAAATGCAAAGGAGACTCCATCTCCTCCACTGTCCAGCACTTCTTGAATCAATTGTTCCTCCCCACTCTCTCAGTATCTACCCCAACACCTACTCAATTTACGTACTCTCTTTTTACTGCTCACTTTCGCTACACACCTCTCCAGCATCCAATTTCCCACTTCCCCATTGTTATTTCCTTCCCACTGCTTCCCTCCTCACTAATCTGCAAACATGATCTGTTTTGTTTCCTGAACAAATCTCACTTAGCGATTACATAAGCAAAAACAGACCGCACAACCACAAAACATCCTTTGAATGTCCTCTTTCTTGCCCTGATCCTTCTTTTGGTAGTTGACGATATCTCATCTAGCCCTGGAGCCAATGTAATCTTCACTATCTGTTTGTGGCGCTATTTCCATACCAAAACTTACCATATACCTCGTATTTCCAATCTCCCCCAATGTTATCCACATCTATTCACTACCCTCCCTCTCTTTTTCCTGGGCACTCTGGAATGCAAGATATGTTTGTAAGAAACTCACATTCATTCATGATCTATTAATTTCATAATTTCTCAACCTCCTTGTCATTAGAGAAACCTAACTTTCTCATTAATACATGCTAGGGGAATCTCCATCAGCCACACTCCTAGATCCAGAGACAGACAAAGTAGCAAAGTAGGCATCTTACTCTGTCCATGCTGCATCTTCTGATATAAGTTACTGCCACAAGTTCGAGGTCCAGTATCCCAATTGCATAGCAACACTGCAATCTAACTATTTTCTATCCTTTTGACCTAACTATAGTCATGTTAAACTATTTCAACATTCCTATTGACTTTCACGAGTCGCGGTGGCTCCAGGCACCGCCGCGACTCTCTGCCCCAGTGTCCCGGGCCGTCGTCATGACGACCGGGATGTCACTTCCGGTTTGTCCCTGCCATTGCCAAGGCAACAGTTGGGATGCTCTCTGTTTGTAGCGCTGCACTTACTTCAGAACTTGTTTCACTTACTTCCACCTTTAGTCTCTACCAGTAGACTTCATCTCTGACCGTCCATGATGGATACTCCCTTGACCTTGTCTTCTCTCACTTCTGCTCCAAATCTAATGTATCCAAGTTGGTCTTCCTACGCTCTGATCACAACTTCCTTTTCTTCATCCTCACCTTACCTCATGCTCCCTCTGCACTCAATTCCACATGCCCACAGCAACATCTAAATACTCTTGACACAACCCTTTTCTACTCTTCACTAAAATTTCTCCACTCTCCTATAACAACTTTGCCCTGTCCTGATCTTGCTGCCATTTTCTACGACAACACACTCTAGACAATGCAGCTCCAGCCTCCACATACAGTCTTTGGCAATCCAAACCCATTGATGGTACACCATACAGGCCACCATACCTGCAAAAACGATCCTGTACTTCTGAGCTCCACCCAAGGAAATCTCACTCCAGCATTGACTTCCTTAACTATAAATGTATCCTTTAATCTTACAACACAGCCATTTCATGTGCCAAGAAAAAAAAATTCACATCTTTAATACCCAACCAATCTTCTAAACCCCAATGCCTCTTGGTCAGTCTTAAATGCACTTATCTGCCTATCTGTACCTCCTCCCTTTTCCTAGTTTAATATTGTTTAAATAAAGAATTTTGATATGACATATGCCTATCTAGATGTGCTGGATAAGACAATCTCACTGTGTCCATCTGTCTTACTTTAGTTTGCTGTTACATTAAATTTGAAAATGAGAGATCTAATTCCATACTGTGTATGAAAAGTACACACATATGTGTGTACATACACAGTCTTCAATAAATAACAGAACAGAACATTGTACAGATGATGGTTTTGGAAGAACACAAATATAATTTCTCATTACTTCAGGTTTTGGGAGCACAATATATTCATCTTAACTGTAATCTGTTTTGTTCTACACATGCTCTGCAATTGACTATACTACACTCAGGCTTAATTTATATTTTCTGATGGAAGTGTTATTTTTATTGCATATAACAAAAACAAGTTACAGAACTGAAACTATAATAGCATTTAAATATATAGATTATGTATCAGAATGACATCAATCCTGTATTGTTTGTTATGTATTGCATATTCTGGATGTAAATTAATAAACAGATTTGGCAACAGTTCTGTGCAATTATGACATTGAGGAAACATTTGCTTCTGGGAACTTTTATTTCCAATTTTGTGCATGGTAGTGCAAATAAATAAAAACAAATATAAGGCATACCAACATATGACACCTTGTAAATATATAATAGCTCAGCATAGCTAATTACATACCAGGACAGGCTATGGTATCATAAAACAATATATAATGGTAAAAAGTGCGAGGATGC
Source organism: Mixophyes fleayi (assembly GCF_038048845.1). Lineage (NCBI taxonomy): Eukaryota > Metazoa > Chordata > Amphibia > Anura > Limnodynastidae > Mixophyes > Mixophyes fleayi. Next base: position 174,818,042 of record NC_134403.1, on the reverse strand, counting down.
TATGCAGGTTTTGGACATCTTTGTCTTGTTAGGCCCGGTAGTAATGGCAATACTGACATTTAAGGTTTGTCAGAATTTGACAAGTTCCAGAAGTAATTCAGAAATTCCAACGAATTTGGGTAACGTCTCTTTTAAAAGAACCAATCAGGATGTAGAGTAAATATCACATGGTCACACAGTTCACCTGAATCATTCATCATGCTTACAAACAGCTACCCGGTAGCAAAATGTCCCTTGACATCCAATTATGGCAGAAGCAATATAGAAGACGTAATAGGGAGTTGGTATGACCAACTGCACCTGCTGTTATTGGAACCAGGACAAGTAGTCTTCTGGACTCAAAATTATGTCTCTTTTACCATCTCTTACAGAGATTTGAAATAGCTGAATCTGTCATTATTAGTAAAAAAGCAAATGTTTAATCATATCGTCTTCAGTTACCAATAAGTAAAAAGAAGCTGTAGCATAATGCATATTACTTTGCATTAAGTGTAAATTGCAATCATAAGAGAACTCAGTCACTTTGGATCACTAATGTTTTCATGTCTCCAAAAATGCATATGGGGGTAATCATAGAATACATGCAGCTGCTAGCACAGAAAATGTCTCTCCAGACTACAAGGGTGAATAAAAGAGACTCTTCTCAAAATGAAAAAGAATTCTAGACTTAATCATTTCTTTCAAAAGCAACAGAACAATGGTTTGCTTAGCTGGCATCTACACAAAGAAGCCATCTGTGCCAATAAAAACGAAACTATCTAATCATTCACCTCTGTATGTATAACCTTCCAAGTGTAATCAGGGACCCGGGTTTAAAGTGCCGCAGAAAAGCAGTACAAGATGGTAAACGTGACTTACATCTCATTAATGTCTGCCATGTTACATTTGATGTGATTATGTGCAGAAAGCTAGTTTCTTTATTGTTTTCCCTCAATTGGTATACCCATTTGAGTTAAAGAATTGTGCTACAGTTCAGTACTGCATACATATTTTTTGCTTGCTTTAAAGAATTTATTAAATTACTGGTACCTGTTATGTTTGTAAAAGTAGCTCTCAATTACCAGACTTTCATTATTTAAATGGCTTGCTATACATGACTTTACAAAGTCTATGGAAAAAAATAAGGGAAAAAAGCAATGGCTCAATGTGATAGTAACATTAGTACTTGTTTCAGTAAGAAATTATGTAGTTGCCTAAAGTATTGTGTTTAGTTAAATACATGACCTTATGCATAGATAGCAAAGAATATGGCATGATATTAAATATGGTTACTTTAAGTTCCAACTATATAAGATGTGAGTAACTTCCAAGAGGTAAAGAATGTGAACCTTTTTCTCTTTTTACAATTTCAAGCTAATAACACCAGTTTAATGCCCCAGAGTGTTCGGTAACTTGCATGGTAAATCTCTACATGTTTCAAAATGCTGTAACATAAATCTAGACTTGTACTGTACTTTATGTCAAACCAATTGTTGGATGAATTCAAACATTTGAAAATTAACCAGAAATTACTACATTTTTGATTGAAAAACAAGCTGAAATCAAGAAAGTCGAATAGCTTGTTTGACCATCTTACGGTGATTTGAACGTTTGCGAGTCAGTGCAAATCGGCTTAAAAACATTTGAATTTAAATGGATACATGTTTATATTTGCTAACATCGAACACAAATGACGAGCTTCAAAAACATTGTGCCCAGAAGTCCTGATTCTGGGAACAAACTCAAATCACTGCAAGTACTTGGCGTAGTCTCAAGGACGAAAGATCACAAGTCCTCGTATGTCTGAGTTCCTAAAATTTTTGTCTTCTACTTTCCTATCTATATGCAACAAAAGCTAAATTGGAGATGTTTGGATTCATCCAGTTTGTTCCTTTGGTAATAACTGCAGCAAGTTGAATTCTTTGTGTGATTGAAGGGATGCCACCAAAACTATCATCCACGCACTCATCATCTCCCGCCTTGATTATTGTAACCTCCTCCTCACTGGCCTCCCCCACTCCCGTCTCTCTCCCTTCCGCTCTATACTCAATGCGGCTGCAAGACTCATCTTCCTCTCACGCCGCTCCTCCTCTGCCTCCCCTCTCTGCCTTGCCTTACACTGGCTCCCCTTCCCCTACAAAATCCTTTTCAAACTCCTCACCACCACTTACAAGGCTCTCTCCAACTCTACTGCTCCTTATATCTCTAACCTCCTCTCCATTCACACTCCTGCCCGCTCCCTGCGCTCGGCCAATGACCACCGCCTCTCCTCCACCCTTATCACCTCTTCCCACTACAGAATCCAAGACTTTTCCCGTGCAGCCCCCCTTCTCTGGAACGACCTCCCTCGTTCCATCCGTCTCTCTCCTACTCTGTGCTCCTTCAAACGTGCACTCAAAACTCACCTCTTCCTCAAAGCCTACCAACCATCTACTTAACCCCCATCTCCTCCCTTTGCTCGTCCTCCCTTCTCTCCTCTTGCCTCAACTGGCTCCTCTTGTGCCTGGTCTGTTTACCCTCCCTTAGGATGTAAGCTTGTATGAGCAGGGCCCCCTCCCCTCCTGTCTTCATACCTGTTCTTCCGCTCCGTCTTTACTGCATGTGACTAGCCGGAGTCTCTGAAGTATTGGTATTTTTTGTTCATTGTTCTGTACTGTTTCACCCTGTATAGTCTACTGTAAGTACAGTGTGCGGCGCTGCGGATACCTTGTGGCGCCTAACAAATAAATGATGATAATAATAATAATAATAATTAATTCAGAAGTTATAAAATAGAAATAATAGTAAATATCCGCCATCAGGCACACCAGCCACTTACATGTGTGCACAGTATGGTTTAGATACTTACAAGCATTCAGAAGACAGGAACAAATTCTCCTTTTAACAAAATTCCTCGGATATTAAAAGAGACCTCGTTGTGCAGTGAGCAATGAATTAGCTACCTACAATCTTTCATATCGCACCAAAATTATCCTCCACCCATCTTTCAGACTTTACCAAAGAACAGAGAGAAGATGGCGTATCAGGACACTGTCATTCTGTCAATCAGGAAATGCTGATTCTTTTAATTAATTACCAACTAGGTTACTACTCCAATAAGATTGTTTAGTAAAGAACAAGGGCATCTGGTTTAGCTAAACTAGAACAAGATTGTATGCTTCTGCCTCTGAAGAACCATATTCACATAAGGCTGCAGGAGGAAGGCGATGGGATTAGTTCAACTGTTATAGAACTTTAGAATACAGAACACAGAGGAGTTATCTTCCGACCATGTTTTTCACATAGATCCCAATGAAGACCAAATCCTACCTCCACCTAAGTTAGTTTGGACTTTGATACCCTAAAAGAATTTGTCACTGCAAATTAAAATTGCTGGCTACTGTTTGGTTGCTGGGGAGTATGTTACACTGAAGAAGCTGCCTCTGTGCTGTGAAACCAGTCGAGTCCTTACCTGCTTGCTGATGTTGACAGATATCATTCTCCAGATGCCCTGGACTATAATCTAGTCATCTGCTAAATATTTTTATCTGCCTTTTAAACAATGTTCAATGTGAGTTGCTCTGTATATTACTTCAATTGTTTATATAAAGGTAAACTTTATGGAGCCTTAAGTGAGAAGCATATAATATATAAATATACTAAACTCAAAAGTGCTCTGGACTGGATATTGAGGGAAATCAGTTAATTAATAGTGGGTGTAGGGATTCATGGAATCACCTTCAGCAGGTAACATTTTACATTTTTAAAATGAAATCAATCATGCACAAAGGTAGTAGAAAGCAGGTACAGGAATTGGGGAAATTAACCAAATATGTCCCATGTCCAAGATTGTTCTTGAATTACAGATTCTTTGCTGCCATGAATACAGGGAAATACATCAGGTGTTTACATACTACTGGCAATTCATTACTAAGCTACTGTTGACCATGGCAGTCCCACTGATTATGTGTGGGCTGGATGCTTTTTTTGTGTTATTGTTGGAAATAAATAAAACCTGAAAAAATCATTATAAGTGAAAACCCTGACTCCAGCATGTGAAGGGTATTGCATAAATTATTTAGCATACATGCATCACCACAATGCACTGAAGGCAGTCACTTTGTGTACTGAACAAATATTCAGGAAAAGACAGTCAATCTTTCCCTAGTGACATCAATAGTGGGATGAACATCTGAGGTATTAGCATTTCTACAGATGGTTTTGTGAATTTTATTCAATTAGCCAATTATATTCTAAATTCAATTTTAAATGTTGCAATCCATTTAGAGTTTAGCACTATTTCTTATGTATATTCCTTTCATTTATACAAAGTAGACAGAGAACCATTTATTGTTGTAATTTAATTTATTAGCAATTTAAAAGTACTCTCTAACAATTCAGCTAGTAAGATCTATATTCAGACTAACTGTGTATAACACAGGAAAAAGATGAACAATGTACCTGCCATAGATGTTACCTCACTACTTGAGCTTGTGCCTCTTGGGATGGCATGAACCATGGCTGCCATTTCCACAGTCAAAATTTAAACGGTGCCAATTTGATGTACTGCCATCAAAGACTTTCTAAGAGCTGAACACCCTGATGGTTTTCAGATGCAAAAATCTCATTGTAAAATGAGTTTCCTCTCCCCCTGCCTCTGCTTCCATCTGCTGCTGGACCGCGGCACAGCCGGCTGCCTGCCTGTCACAGCATGTATTAAAATTAGCTAGGGAGGAGGTACTCAGTTGTGCTAATTACATTTTAATCATTGGAAATGTGTTGGCAAATCAAGCCTTGATTGCCATCTCCGAGTCTGCCTCTTCCAGCAGAGTGAAGGGGCTGTCTGCATTAGCTAAGACCCGCTGAGCATTCTCCTTTCATAGAAGATAGAATATGGTGCCTGCTGGCTCACCACAGAGACTGCTTTGGCACATTATTAAAAAGCCACAAGGCTTGTTGCAAATCAGCACTGTGTGAGATCTGCTCATTCTCAAATCCCCAGGTATCGGAAGCCACTTGGAACTTTTAACTATATATTTAGTACGCTGGTTTAACTTGTGGGCTTGTAGCATTTTGCATACAATATAAATGAATCAGCTTTTGAGGACATTGGGAGGGAAGTGGGAGGAAACATTTGTTAAAGCAATTAATACGAGTCAAACTCTCCTAATACACTGCATGACTGAAAGCTTTTAGCAACAGGTGGGAGTTTAATATTTTATGATAATGCTTAAAATGATTGTTGTAACATAATAGACAGCCATAATTTAAAGATAGCAAACACATTTCCATTTCAGGTTAAGATTAACACGCCTTGGGCTTTTCCTTTCAGATTTCACAATATTTATCTTTTTTTGTCAGACATGCAAAAAGAATGATAGATGAAACCAACATATGCCCTCTAACAAAGCAGATGCTGTAGCACATCAGGATTTATGTGATTTAAGTATTTAAAGCACCTGAAAAAGAGCTTTATTTTAGGTAATGTGTTTTGGGAAAGTATACAGTTGTGGGTATGTAAGAGACTATAGCAGATACTGGGCACATTTATGAAATTTAGTATAGGGGGTACTGCAACCCATTGCAACCAATTAGACAATTGATTTCATATTTAAAATTATTGTATATATATAGAGCTTAGAATCGTGTTAGTTGCCATGGATTACAGTACCCTTTTACTGAAGAACCAATTACACTATATGGAAAAAAGTATTTGGCCACACCTGTTAATTATTGAATTGAGGTGTTTCAATCAGAGGTGTATCATCATCATCATCATCATTTATTTATATAGCGCCACTAATTCCGCAGTGCTGTACAAAGTAGACAGAGAACCATCAGTCCCTGCCCCATTGGAGCTTACAGTCTAAATTCCCTAACACACACACCAACAGACAGACAGATTAGGGTCAATTTTGTTAACAGCCAATTAACCTACCAGTATGTTTTTGGAGTGTGGGAGGAAACCGGAGCACCTGGAGGAAACCCACGCAAACACGGGGAGAACATACAAACTCCTCACAGATAAGGCCATGGTCGGGAATTGAACTCATGACCCCAGTGCTGGGAGGCAGAAGTGCTAACCACTAAGCCACCGTGCTGCCCCATGATGCCTTGGTTTAAAAACTCTGTATAAAATCAAGCGCCTAACCATGCAGTCTCCACTTGAAAATCCATTTGTGATACAAAATGGGTCGTTCTGAAGAGCTCAGTGACTTCCAGTGTGGTACTATGACACCACCTTTGCAATAAGATGGTTTATGAAATTTCATCCCTGCTGGATATTCCACAGACAACTGTAAGTGATAGTATTAGAAAGTGGAAGCGTTTAGGAACAAAGCAACTCAGTCATGAAGCGGAAGACGACATAAAATCACAGAATGGGGTCAACGACTGCTAAGGCTCATGGTGGTAAAAAGTCACCACGCTCTGCTGATTCTATAGATGAAGTGTTCTGAACTTCCACTGCCATTAATGTAAGCACAAAAACTGTGCAGCAGCAGCTTAATAAAAAAATGGGTTTCCATGGCTGAGCAGCTGCATGCAAGCCTCACATCACCAAGACCAATGCCAAGCGTCGGATGGAGTGGTGTAAAGCACACCGACACTGGACTGTGGAGCAGTGGAAATGTGTTCTGTGGAGTGACAAATCATGTTTCTCTGTTTGGCAGTCAGATGGGCAGGTCTGGGTTTGGTGAATGCAGGGAGAACGTTACCTGCCTGACTGCATTATGCCAACTGTAAAGTTTGGTGGAGAAGGGATAATGGTATGGGGTTGTTTTTCAGGGTTTGGGCTAGGCCTCTTGTCTCCAGTAAATGACCACCTTAATGCTTCAGCATACCAAGTCATTTTGAACAATTCTATGTTTTTCCAACTTTGTGACAACAGTTTGGGGAAGGCCCTTTTCTATTCAGGTGGAGTACGTTTTAAACGGCAATGTGAACCCCGACAAGGTTTAAACAACATGGGAATAACGATGGCTATTAGGCCTACAGTAAAAAAATACACACTTACCATATGTCAGACATGCAGTTGCCGGAGCTTGAAATCACTGTGCAGTGTCCAATCCGAATGCCTTAAACACCTACAGTATGATAGGACGTCATTTGGTATGGACACACTGAAAATGCCGGTTTTAAAGCGGCAATACCTGGACCCCATGCCTGTATTCCATTATACAAATCAAGGACTACAAAGACATGGTTTGATGAGTTCGGTGTGGAAGAACTTGACTGGCCCACACAGAACCCTGACTTCAAGCCCATCGAACACCCTTGGGATGAACTTGAACAGAGATTGCGAGCTAGACCTTTTCATCCAACATCAGTGTCTGACCTCATAAATGCTCTACAGAGTGAATGGGCACAAATTCCCACATAAACAATCCAACATCTTGTGGAAAGCCTGCCAAGAAGAGTGGAAGCTGTTATAGCTGCTAAAGGGAGACCAACTCCATATTAAAGTATATGTATTTGAATACAATGTCATTACAGTCCCTGCCTGGGGCCTGAGACATGTTTTTTTGTTATCCATAAATCCCAAGTTTTGTATCTTTTTAAAATGCTGTCTGGTGGAATATGTGTAGCCTGCAGTTAAATCTCAGTGGTTTAGTGGTTAGCACATCTGCATCACAGCACTGGGGTCATGGGTTTGATTCCCAACCATGGCCTTATCTGTGTGGAGTTTGTATGTTCTCCCAGTGTTTGCGTGGGTTTCCTCCAGGTGCTCCGGTTTCCTCCCACAATAAAAAACATACTAGTAGGTTAATGTAGGTTAAGGTTAATTGGCTGCTTTCAAATTGGCCCTAGGCTCTCTCTCTTTCAGTCTGTATGTGTATGTTAGGGAATTTAGACTGTAAGTTCCAATAGGGCAGGGACTGATGTGAGTGAGTTCTCTGTACAGCGCTACGGAATTAGTGGTGCTATATAAATAGCTGCTGCTAATGATGATGATCACAGCCCATGTACAATGATTGTGACAGAAAATGACATGCATCCATGCTTATAAATAAAACTAAACAGTATAGTTTTCTCGTCTGTTGCATATAGCATTGTTTGGTCAGGTAGCATTTGATTGCTGCCTCCACAGAGCTGACAGTTACAGAGTAACAAAGATAACATAGAATTCACTATTAAGTGGTAGGGAGTGTGAAAGGGAATATGTGCATATCTGTGTCTATTACCCAGAGCAAATCAAATAAACATGATTACTATACAAGATGCCGCTTCTAAACTAATGCTGGGTACACACTACAGAAATTTCAACCAACTTTTTATGCCGAGCGATTTTACATGCAATCGATGGTCCGATCGCTCGGTCCATGGACTACATACACACTAGCCTTGTTTAGGACGATAAAGGGAAGAGCGCACATCCCTTAAGCGACTTTTTACAGCCATGTTGTCGTGAGCAATGATTTTAATTTTGTACACACTGCAGCGACATTTGCGGGAAGTGCAGCGAGATACCAAATACATTAGCATAAAGGGGCAGAACTTTCACTATAGTTAACACCCAAAGCTGCATAAAAAGAGAAGGCAGCACTGTCTCTTCATTCATTCATATAAAATAGAAGTTTAGTAACATACATAAAATTTAGAAAAACATTAAACTGCTAAAGTGCAATGCAATGAATATTCCCTAATAATAAAATCCCTTCGTATGTAATGGAATGCTCCATTCTCGGCGTGCATCATCGCTGATTAGTCCACAGCAGAAACAAACACCCATATCTGAGTGTATAAAATGACAGAGGAACCTGTTTGGCGCCGAGGAGCGTGAGAAGATGGCGAGTGAGAAAGTGTCAGCGGGTGTTAAGGTTGAGGAGAAGGTGTCAGTGGGGGTTGCGGGTGAGGAGAAGGTGTCAATTGGGGTTGCAGCTATGGAGACGGAGACAGAGTCAGAGATGGTGCTGGAAGGGCCAAAATTTTTTGGAAAAGTAAAGGTGGGGGATGGAGATGCTCAAGAAGAGCAAAGAGCAAAACCAATGAGCCCAAGAGAGGTGGAGATGATGGTCAAAGTACTGTACCAGGACGACAACGACATTAAAAAAGATGAGTAGCACATGTAGTGTACCTGTTAGAAGGACTTTATTTCATTCTAGTTTCACACGAAGCAATGTAAACGCCTAATTTGTAACCTAATTTTTTTATGTCAGAATGAAGAATTAACGGTGAGAAGGCCTGTTTAGATACCACTGATACCACTAATGTTACACCTGTTATCAAACAAGAACAAATTGAAAAAGAAACATATACTAAAGAAGTTCTACACAAAGGTATTTCAGTGAACATGTGTAGACAGCTAAATTCTTTGGGCACATACCTGTACCGTTATAATAACCAAAATGGCGCCTGTTTTCCTGAATATATGGAGCTTAAGCCCGCTATTATTGCGATTTTTCCACAGGGACCAAAATATAAACTGATCTCGAGCAGTGTGCAAGGTGAGAAAATGAGAGTATTTATGTCATAGAATATAAATTACAGATATAGAAGTTAAATGGTAAACATTTTTTTATTTCCTTGTATTGTAGGTAAAGAAATCAAAGGGAATAGAAACCCAAACGACATCAAGACCTGTTCTGCCACAAACCAGTAGCACCTTTAAAAATACTAAATACTAAAAATAATACTCTGCAGTACTCTGCGCTCTGATTGGTTTGGGCGTGCTCACTTCTCATGCGTATCTTTCAGACAGCTGTGTGTGTGTAAAAAATTTTGTACCTTTTTCCTCCAATAAAAATGTTGCATGAACACTGTGTGGTTTATTCTGGGTACTTCACAATTATAAGTTAATAAAGGTTAATATAACTCTAATAGGTTATAAAGGTTAAAGTTTATAAAGAGTAAATATGAATACATTGCCAACATAGATGCAAAGGGTAATAACACATGTGTAATGGTCTGCAGCCAGACAGCTGCAATATACATTTATACAAAACACAAGTCAGTGATGTGCGGATTCCGCACCACATGGGACTGGGACAGACATCAAAAAATTTACATATACACGCTCCCCAGGTCGAGGGAGTATCGGAGGATTGTTGTGGATCGGTCTGAAGTTTATACACACTACACAGCGGAAACGAGATTGGAACAAAAATATTAAACGGTACGACCAACCAAATGAGGCCACAATCGTTCATTTGGGCAGACTTTCGACCATCGTGTCACTACATACACTGACCCGACTTTTGAACGAGCGGTCGTATGTCGGCTGATTGAGCCGATTATTGGACGAAAACCGTGTAGTGTGTACCCAGCTTTAAGCTCAAAAGCACCATGTTGTAAAGATATATGTTTGGGCCTGATAGACTTAATGGAAGCCACTTGTTTAAAGCTTGACATATCCTTTTACTTGAGGTTTCTACAGGTCTTACTGGAAATAGCTTTAGAAAGTAAGATCTCAGAACTGTTAAAAAAATTAACTCCACACACAAAACCATGAATACATTTATTATCAACTTCAAAGTTATCATCTACTATTTTATATACACAGTCAGAATTAATATCTATGCTATCACATGTCTTTAGCAGTGGTTAATGGATTTTGTGTCTATGTTTAGACAAAAAGTAGCTGTGTAATGGTCCCATTCAGAGCATGTAACAGTTCAAAAATGTATACATGTGTATGTGTCTGGTCTGTTGATCAAAAACATGAACCAGTTAATTTTGTATTACTTCCCTTTTTTAAGATTGTAAGCTCTTGCCAGCAAGGCTTCTTATCTTTGGCTGAACTAATGTTTCTATATTGTTAACACAGTATATTTTGCTTTATTTGCCTTATAAAATGCTGCAGATGTGTTAGTATTTTTAAATAACAGATAATAATAATAGTAGTAATAATAATAATCATAATAACAATAATATAAGACTTAAAGGACAAGTGAACCACTCTTATACAGTAGACACTGCTTATCAGTGAGTTAAATAAATTATTTACCTGAATTAACTTCTTTATTTACCCTTATCCAATTATGTCCAGTATACTGCCTGTACTCTGAAAAATCTGTAATTGACTAGGTGGCTGGTGTGTCTCTGTCTTACAGCATTGCAAGGTCAGAGCTTTTGGGATGGGTTAGTCAATTTCCAAGGTAACAAAAACACCCTGTACAGGCTGAAGATTAATGGATTATAAGCATGGTTAGAGTTAGAGATATCAAAGCAAGGGGAGGGCTGCCAATCTCTGTCCGAAGTATTAAAAACTAATTGACCCACAATACAGCAGTGCCATCTCCTCTGAAAGTTGTGCTACCAAAGGTAAAGCATGGTCTACAGTCAGCACAAAGTTTAATGAGCTTCCTGCTGTGTGACCTCACACACCATAAGGCATTTAAAGCCCCAGAATACCATGTGCATTTGCCAACACTCTAGGCCTCCAAATTAAATTTTGCCCAGAAGAAAGGAGAGTCGTGTGCAGTGAAGAAGGAGGAGACAGGAGATAGAGGAGCCGGGCGCCAAGTTAGCATGGTAAGGGAAGAGAGGGGCAGGTGGTAGAGTGTCCCTCTCTAGAAACCTCTTAGACTTCTCCAAATTTTTCTCTGGAGTTCCCAAAATTATAGTTATGCCCCTGGCTTTTAATATTTATTTCAACTAATATTAAACAGTGTTATGTAACTATTCATATGAGCTAGTAACATTTAAGTGTCATGAAATGTACGCTGGCTGCTTTGGAAAGTATTCTTACTAGTCATGACAATCACAGACACACAAGGAAATATGATATCTAAAATTAGGAATTCAACTTAAATATTTCCATTGTCAAAAATCAAAACACTTCTGAGAGGGAATGCATGATGATGCTTCAGTGGAATTAGAAGAAATTGCATTTTTAATATTAAATATACATAATTGACATGTTACAACACAACTGAAAGTTAGTGAAAACATTTAATAAGTAATTCTGGGCTGTGGTGATCCTGGGCTCTGGCCATAAACTCTGAGACCCTAAGATGCACCTAAATACCTCACAGTCTGACCCTATCATTTCTAAGGTGCTGCAGCGAACAGTTTGGGAACCATTGCCCTAATCAATTCATGATTTTTGGCATTCATTTATGTATCCATCAAGTCATTTATGTTACTCACTTGCGTCTCCCCAATAGGTTTTCACTAGTTAGTAGATCATACAGGGGTGAAGCGGACAGGTCCGGCGGTGAGCGGGGTAAGCAAGGAGGAGGTCACCAAAGGCTCCCCCTATGCCAGCCATTCCTTGTTTGTCCACCAGCCGGCCAAAAAAAATACTCACTTACCCTTGTGTATCAAACCATTGTCCCATAGATTGTAAGCTTGCGAGCAGGGCCCTCTTACCTCTCTGTATGTATGTATTACCCAGTATTGTTTATTACTGTTTGTTCTCAATTGAAAAGCGCTACAGAATCTGCTGGCACTATATAATAAATATTGATGATGATGGTGATAATGATGAAATATTCCCCATCTGATAGCAAATCACCTTGGAATATGGAAGCACCCAGTTTACTTTGAAATATAAAAATACTATTTCATAAATATAAATGAAATGTTTTTATTCTATACAAAACATTACTACTTCTATAGTACATGTTAAAAAATGTTCATGGTAGAAAACTATTGGGTGACAATATTTTAGCAGAAGCTAATCTCTAAATGTCACACATTCTGTGAGTATTTTCATTGACTAGAATGGGAAATTGGGACAATATGGTGCTTCCTTGATATCAGCGCAACACAGCGTTTATGACATAAAACATATTCTTCAATTCCTGATTTAAACAGGCCAGTTAGAAGAATCATGACATGTATGAGAACGAGTGGATTTGCTAATCTGGAGAGAATTCCCTGCCTGTCTCCAGGTGATTCAGAAAAATATGCCCACAGCACTTCTATGAATCATAAATCTGTCCAGGTTGGTTCTGACCATGTTGCAGAAGTAATTTAGACTGGCACATCTGATGAAAGAACAGATTTGAAAACAGTAGTGTGCAGAACCCTAGAGGTTTTTTTTCTTGGCTAATATTCCATGCACCTTATGGCACTAGCTTATATCTCTGTGAACATTACAGGGGGAAAAAATTACATGAGAATGTGATTTGAAAAGCA